>NC_069500.1:874293335-874593335 GCF_027579735.1 Bombina bombina
AATAAAAGTTGTTACGTTTTAAGGATGGATCAATCGCTCTTTTTTTTTCTACTTTCAACAAAGGATGCCAAGAGAATTAAGCTCTTTAGATAATGCAGATTGGAAAGTGGTTTAAAATGACATGCTTCATCTGAATCATGAAAGTTTAATTTTTATTTTACTGTCCCTTTAATATAATCAATGACATAACCTCCTAATAGAAGCAAGAAGAAAATGCATTTGTTTGTACTCTGATACACAAGACATCTCTGTTTAATAGGCCTTGCTATTTGCAGCTGTAATAGTGAGATTTTCTTGTGGCAACAATTCAGCAGATTTCTGCAGAGCTCATTATAAAACCTACTCTGTGGCTCTGGCACAGTATACTTAGAATTGCTGGGTATTCCTCTCGATAAATTGGCTCTCTTTAACAGTTCAACTAAGCCTCAATCAAACAAAAACAGTGAATGTTATTTAGCTCAAATGACACAGCTCAAAAAAAAAGTAAACTGAATGAAAACTTTGTTAGCAGTTACAATTTCACAGTTTTTGACAGGAAGTGATATACTGTATATTTTTTCAGAATCTTGTATAATGGGCTTTTTTGTTTCAGTACATAATTTGAAATGAGGGTTACAACCTTTTCATGGTAATTTCTATTCCAACCGTATATGTTGCTGCAGAATATCAGAAACTGTAGAAAAAAATTGATTTAGAGCATTTTCTTTACCTGTAATACCATAATCTATTAATAAGCAAACCAAGCTGTGTAGTTACTCATACACTGTAGTAGTAGATATATACTAGAATATCACATATATATATATATATATATATATATATATATATATACTATACATATATATATATATACTGAATATATATATATATATATATATATATATATGTGTGTGTGTGTGTGTCTGTGTGTGTGAAGCTATGTATTTATGTGTGTATACATAGGTATGTAAATACACATATTAATACATAAATAAATCTGTGCACACACACACATATATATATATATATATATATAGGTACACACACACACACATACATATTTAGACATGTGAATGTATGCATATATATGTTAAAGCCCTTTGCAGACCTTATATCATATATCTTTGATCCCTTATAACTTTTTTATTAATTTTTTTAAACACATTTTTATCAGACAATAGTTTATATGAGTGGAACTGTACTTTTACATGTATTTATGTTGTGTTTAATACAACTTTTTTCTTCCCCTACCCTTTCCATGAGCCAATGAAGTTACTTTCAACTAGTAATACGCTCGCTATTTCTGCTGCACAAAAAGCTGAAAAACCCCATATCGCTAGTGCATTTACCACACCACTCGTAATCTAGCCTTTAATATGGAGTTTCCCCCCAATTGCAGCTATAACAGCCACCACTCTCCAGGAAGGCTTTCCACAAGATTGTGGGGTGTGTCTGTGGGAATTCAGCCAAAAGAGCATTTCTGAGGTCAGGCACTGATGTTTTATGAAAAAGTCTGGTTCACAATCAGGTGTTCAATTGGGTAGAGGTCAGGGCTCTAGCATTTTGAGTTCCTCCGTACCAAAGTCATAAAAACATGTCTTCATTGCCCTCTCTCATGCTGGAATAGGAAAAGGCCTTTACAAAATTGCTGCTACAAAGTGTGAAGTACCCAATTGTATAAAAACATAATTTATGCTTACCTGATAAATTCCTTTCTCCTGTAGTGTAGTCAGTCCACGGATCATCCATTACTTATGGGATTATATCTCCTCCCTAACAGGAAGTGCAAGAGGATCACCCAAGCAGAGCTGCTATATAGCTCCTCCCCTCTACGTCATACCCAGTCATTCGACCGAAACCAAACGAGAAAGGAGAAACTATAGGGTGCAGTGGTGACTGGAGTTTAATTTAAAATTTAGACCTGCCGTAAAAACAGGGCGGGCCGTGGACTGACTACACTACAGGAGAAAGGAATTTATCAGGTAAGCATAAATGATGTTTTCTCCTGTTAAGTGTAGTCAGTCCACGGGTCATCCATTACTTATGGGATACCAATACCAAAGCTAAAGTACACGGATGACGGGAGGGACAGGCAGGATCTTTACACGGAAGGAACCACTGCCTGTAGAACCTTTCTCCCAAAAACAGCCTCCGAAGAAGCAAAAGTGTCAAATTTGTAAAATTTTGAAAAAGTGTGAAGTGAAGACCAAGTTGTAGCCTTGCAAATCTGTTCAACAGAGGCCTCATTCTTAAAGGCCCAAGTGGAAGCCACAGCTCTAGTAGAATGAGCTGTAATCCTTTCAGGAGGCTGCTGTCCAGCAGTCTCATAGGCTAAACGTATTATGCTACGAAGCCAAAAAGAGAGAGAGGTAGCCGAAGTTTTTTGACCTCTCCTCTGTCCAGAATAAACGACAAACAGGGAAGAAGTTTGACGAAAATCCTTGGTTGCCTGCAAATAAAATTTCAGGGCACGGACGACGTCCAGATTGTGCAGAAGTAGTTCCTTCTTTGAAGAAGGATTAGGGCACAATGATGGAACAACAATTTCTTGATTGATATTCTTGTTAGTGACTACCTTAGGTAAGAACCCAGGTTTAGTACGCAGAACTACCTTGTCTGAATGAAAAATCAGATAAGGAGAATCACAATGTAAGGCCGATAACTCAGAGACTCTTCGAGCCGAGGAAATAGCCATTAAAAACAGAACTTTCCAAGATAACAGCTTGATATCAATGGAATGAAGGGGTTCAAACGGAACACCTTGCAAAACGTTAAGAACTAAGTTTAAGCTCCACGGCGGAGCAACAGTCTTAAACACAGGCTTAATCCTAGCCAAAGCCTGACAAAAAGCCTGAACGTCTGGAACTTCTGACAGACGTTTGTGTAAAAGGATAGACAGAGCTGAGATCTGTCCCTTTAACGAACTAGCAGATAAGCCCTTTTCTAAACCTTCTTGTAGAAAAGACAATATCCTCGGAATCCTAACCTTACTCCATGAGTAACTCTTGGATTCGCACCAATATAAGTATTTACGCCATATTTTATGGTAAATTTTCCTGATAACAGGTTTCCTAGCCTGTATTAAGGTATCAATCACTGACTCCGAGAATCCCCGCTTTGATAGAATCAAGCGTTCAATCTCCATGCAGTCAGCCTCAGAGAAATTAGATTTGGATGTTTGAAAGGACCCTGAATCAGAAGGTCCTGTCTCAGAGGCAGAGACCATGGTGGACAGGACGACATGTCCACTAGATCTGCATACCAGGTCCTGCGTGGCCACGCAGGCGCTATTAGAATCATCGATGCTCTCTCCTGTTTGATCCTGGCAATCAATCGAGGAAGCATCGGGAAGGGTGGAAACACATAAGCCATGTTGAAGACCCAAGGTGCTGTCAGAGCATCTATCAGTACCGCTCCCGGGTCCCTGGACCTGGATCCGTAACAAGGAAGCTTGGCGTTCTGGCGAGACGCCATGAGATCCAGATCTGGTTTGCCCCAATGATGAAGCAGTTGGGCAAACACCTCCGGATGAAGTTC
Organism: Bombina bombina; assembly: GCF_027579735.1. NCBI lineage: Eukaryota > Metazoa > Chordata > Amphibia > Anura > Bombinatoridae > Bombina > Bombina bombina. The sequence continues at coordinate 874,296,852 of NC_069500.1, forward strand.
CCACTCCCCCGGATGAAAAGTCTGGCGACTTAGGAAATCCGCCTCCCAGTTCTCCACACCTGGGATGTGGATCGCTGACAGGTGGCAAGAGTGAGACTCTGCCCAGCGAATTATCTTTGAGACTTCCATCATCGCTAGGGAACTCCTTGTCCCTCCCTGATGGTTGATGTAAGCCACAGTCGTGATGTTGTCCGACTGAAACCTGATGAACCTCAGAGTTGCTAATTGAGGCCAAGCTAGAAGAGCATTGAAAACTGCTCTTAATTCCAGAATGTTTATTGGAAGGAGTCTCTCCTCCTGAGTCCATGATCCCTGAGCCTTCAGGGAATTCCAGACAGCGCCCCAACCTAGCAGGCTGGCGTCTGTTGTTACAATCGTCCAATCTGGCCTGCTGAAGGGCATCCCCCTGGACAGATGTGGCCGAGAAAGCCACCATAGAAGAGAATCTCTGGTCTCTTGATCCAGATTTAGAATAGGGGACAAATCTGAGTAATCCCCATTCCACTGACTTAGCATGCACAATTGCAGCGGTCTGAGATGCAGGCGTGCAAAAGGTACTATGTCCATTGCCGCTACCATTAAGCCGATTACCTCCATGCATTGAGCCACTGACGGGTGTTGAATGGAATGAAGGACACGGCAAGCATTTAGAAGTTTTGATAACCTGTCCTCTGTCAGGTAAATTTTCATTTCTACAGAATCTATAAGAGTCCCTAAAAAGGGAACTCTTGTGAGTGGCAATAGAGAACTCTTTTCTACATTCACCTTCCACCCATGCGACCTTAGAAATGCCAGAACTAACTCTGTATGAGACTTGGCAGTTTGGAAACTTGACGCTTGTATCAGAATGTCGTCTAGGTACGGAGCTACCGCTATTCCTCGCGGTCTTAGTACCGCCAGAAGAGAGCCCAGAACCTTTGTAAAGATTCTTGGAGCTGTAGCTAACCCGAAGGGAAGAGCTACAAACTGGTAATGCCTGTTTAGGAAGGCAAACCTTAGATACCGGTAATGATCCTTGTGAATCGGTATGTGAAGGTAGGCATCCTTTAAATCCACTGTGGTCATTTACTGACCCTCTTGGATCATATGTAAAATGGTCCGAATAGTCTCCATTTTGAACGATGGAACTCTTAGGAATTTGTTTAGGATCTTTAAGTCCAAGATTGGTCTGAAGGTTCCCTCTTTTTTGGGAACCACAAACAGATTTGAGTAAAACCCTTGTCCGTGTTCCGACCGCGGAACTGGGTGGATCACTCCCATTAGTAAAAGGTCTTGTACACAGCGTAGAAACGCCTCTTTCTTTATCTGGTTTGTTGACAACCTTGAAAGATGAAATCTCCCTTTTGGAGGAGAAGCTTTGAAGTCCAGAAGATATCCCTGAGATATGATCTCTAACGCCCAGGGATCCTGGACATCTCTTGCCCAAGCCTGGGCGAAGAGAGAAAGTCTGCCCCTCACTAGATCCGTTTCCGGATCGGGGGCCCTCACTTCATGCTGTCTTAGGGGCAGCAGCAGGTTTTCTGGCCTGCTTGCCCTTGTTCCAGGACTGGTTAGGTTTCCAGCCCTGTCTGTAGCGAGCAACAGTTCCTTCCTGTCTTGGAGCGGAGGAAGTTGATGCTGCTCCTGCCTTGAAGTTACGAAAGGCACGAAAATTAGACTGTTTGGCCCTTGGTTTGGCCCTGTCTTGAGGCAGGGCATGGCCCTTACCTCCAGTAATGTCAGCGATAATTTCTTTCAAACCGGGTCCGAATAATGTCTGCCCTTTGAAAGGAATGTTGAGCAATTTAGATTTAGAAGTCACATCGGCTGACCAGGATTTAAGCCACAGCGCTCTACGCGCTTGAATGGCGAATCCGGAATTCTTAACCGTACGTTTAGTTAAGTGTACTACGGCATCAGAAATAAATGAATTAGCTAGCTTAAGGACTTTAAGCTTGTCTATAATCTCATCCAATGGAGCTGTGCTAAGGGTCTCTTCCAGAGACTCAAACCAGAATGCCGCCGCAGCCGTGACAGGCGCAATGCATGCAAGGGGTTGTAATATAAAACCTTGCTGAACAAACATTTTCTTAAGGTAACCCTCTAACTTTTTATCCATTGGATCTGAAAAAGCACAGCTATCCTCCACCGGGATAGTGGTGCGCTTAGCCAGAGTAGAAACTGCTCCCTCCACCTTAGGGACCGTCTGCCATAAGTCCCGTGTGGTGGCGTCTATTGGAAACATTTTTCTAAATATAGGAGGGGGTGAAAAAGGCACACCGGGTCTATCCCACTCCTTGTTAACAATTTCTGTAAGCCTTTTAGGTATAGGAAAAACGTCAGTACACGCCGGTACCGCAAAATATTTATCCAGCCTACATATTTTCTCTGGAATTGCAACCGTGTTACAATCATTCAGAGCCGCTAATACCTCCCCTAGTAATACACGGAGGTTCTCAAGCTTAAATTTAAAATTTGAAATGTCTGAGTCCAGTTTACTTGGATCAGATCCGTCACCCACAGAATGAAGCTCTCCGTCCTCATGTTCTGCAAATTGTGACGCAGTATCAGACATGGCTCTATTATTATCAGAGCACTCTGTTCTTACCCCAGAGTGATCGCGTTTACCCCTAAATTCTGGCAATTTAGATAGTACTTCAGTCATAACATTAGCCATGTCTTGCAAAGTGATTTGTATGGGCCGCCCTGATGTACTTGGCGCCACAATATCACGCACCTCCTGAGCGGGAGGCGAAGGTACTGACACGTGAGGAGAGTTAGGCCTCGCTTCCATTGAGTCGTTAAAAATGGAGCCGTAAGCTACCGAAGCGGACGACAGCTAAAAGTAATTTACGGCTCCATTTTAGTACCAGGTTTCCATTGAAAAGATTAGCGTGTTGCGCGCAGTCGCTCTTTTCGGCTGTACGTAAGTTTGCGTTGCCAACCGATGTCGGATTTGTCGAAAAGCGCGCCATAACAAGTGCATTGCCATGGTAACCCGACCTCTGTCTATAAGAATAACGGTTTGCGCCTGCGCTCTTTACCTGTGATCGCCTCTAGAGAGAAAGACACGGGAGCTAGTTGCGTTGGTAGGAGTTTTGGGTTTTTGAGAGTTGTTTGAGAGTTAGTGGAGAGTTTGATATTTGATTTTCATATATTCTTATTGTAGGCCTCATATAATATTAGGAACACACACACACATCCATACATTAGTTAATTAACACACATTAGTTTATACACACAAATACACACACACACACACATACACACTTTTATTTGATACAAACACATTCACATTTTTTTTTTTCATTAACCCCCATATCCCCATCTTCCTTTATTACTCCTTTCATTAATCCCCTTATTCCACTTCCCATCCCCCCTTTGACTACCCTTCCCTTCCTCACTATATAACTTTTTTTTTTATATATATATATTTTTCCCATCCTATTTTTTTTTTTTTAGATCCCATATTTTTTGGTTCATTTGACTATATAGCTCACCCCTTTCTTCATTTGCATCCCTTATTATTTTTCTATAATTTTGTTCTAATCCTCCTTAGTTTTTCCTTTTTCATTTACATCCCTTTGTTTATTTTCACCCCCACAATTTTTTTTTTTTGAGGGATATAGAATAGAGATAGTTAGGGTCTAGATAGGTTAGGTAGTTAGTTTTGGGGCTATTTAATTTAGGGTTTAGTTAGGTGAATTAGTGTAGTTAGGTAAGCTAGGGACTTTAGTGTTAGGTTAGAGTTAGGGAGGAAGGAGAAAGGGATGGATAGGCCTAGTGGAGTTGGGAAGGGGGTGGCTAGGGGGAGGGCAGTGGTGAGGGTGGATAGAGGGAGGGGGAGGGGGGAAGTAGGGAGTAGTATGGGCAGGAATAGGGGCCGAGGTTTGGGTGGAGGATTTGTCCTTCCTCAAACCCTGGCAGAGGAGGGAAGGAGAGAGGGTGGAAGAGGAATGGAGGTGGGAGGAGTGAGGAGGAGTCAGCCTCAGCTAGGCACAAAAAGAAAAGGGAAAGTGGGGCAGACTGTGGCAACTGGGGGTGGGGCTGGTGGTAGCCTGTCACAGCCTGCAGGGACAGAGGAGGTAGAGAGGGCTGGTCCCCAGTCACAGGAGGGAGAGTCTGTGTCTGCTGGCCCTTCAGGTGTGAAGGGCAGGCTTAGAGAGGAGAGGTACTCTGAGGAGGAGAAGGAGGCTCTTGTTGAGGCATACTTGGAGAGGGCAGCTCAGCTGGAGAACCCTAACCTGAGGCCGGCTGTCCGGAATAAGCTGTGGGAGGAGATTTGAGTGGCAGTCAGCTGCTTAGGACGTAATCGTTCTACTGCCAGCATTAAACACCGCTATCATGACTGCAGGAGGGAAACCAAAGCTAAGCTGGCACAGCAGGCCAAATATGCACGTGGGACCGGTGGTGGTCCTAGCAAGAGAATACACCTAAGGTCATGGGAGGAGATGCTGTCCAATGTCATCTCGGATGAATCTGTTCACGGATGTAAGGGGACAATGGACACCTCTGTGCCACCTGAAGAGGTGTATGAAGGTGAATATTCAATATTAAATATAACCATATATGTGATGTATATATGTTGTATATCATAAATACCCATCTGTGTTTAGCTATGAATCTAAATATACATAGTTGTATTTAATATGTTCAGCAAGCACTCTGTATTGTATATCTGCTCCGACAAGCAAGAATATTGATAATATAATATCCAAGAATATTAAGAATTTCATATAAATCATGTGTCATTGTCCTTAAAGGGACACTGTACCCATTTTTATTATTTTGTGAATCAGATGCAGCATGCAATTTTAATCAACTTTCTAATTTACTACTATAATCAATTTCTCTTCGTTCTCTTGCTATCTTTATATGAAAAAGAAGGCATCTAAGCTTTTTTCTAAGTTCGGAACTCTGGACAGCAGTTTTTGATTGGTGGATGCATTTATCCACCAATGAGCAAGGACAACCTAGGTTGTTCACCAAAAATGGGCCACCATCTAAACTTACATTATTGAATTTCAAATAAAGATACCAAGAGAATAAAGAACATTTGAAAATAGGAGTAAATCCGAAAGTTGATTAAAATTGCATGCTCTATCTGAAGCACAAAAGAAAATATTTGGGTACAGTGTCCCTTTAACAATGTTCCTTTAAGACACAGTCTATAAAGATTCCTCAGTTATGATCATATATGCTTGGATTTTATCCCAAACACACTATATGTGTGTGTGTGTGTGTGTGTATGTGTGTGTGTGTATGTGTGTGTGTACATATATACACATAAATATGGAATATAATAGTCTGTATTGTTATGCTACAAAGTAATATATTCTATTAGATAGATAATGTAAACATACCGTATATTTATTTGTAGGTTCCGAACAGGAGGAGTATGAAGCTGCACCAACACCACAGCAGGATGTTCCTACATTCACTGAGGAGGATGAGGATATCTATGGTGACACTACCTCCTATATCAGCCTCTTAGAAGATGATATGCAGCAGCCTAGGGCATATGAGGTGGAGGATGTATCATGCCCTTCTCCATCTACTTCGGAGACAACATTTCATGTTTTGGGTTCTGAACCCCAGCAGACTCATCCTCCTCAACAATGGCAGTTCATGCATACTTCGCAGCAACAAATGGCACAGCCCCCACAGCTGCACCCACCGCAGCAGATGATGCACCCCCCACAACATCCTCCTCAGCAGCAGATGATGCACCCCCCACAACATCCTCCTCAGCAGCAGATGATGCACCCACCACAACATCCTCCTCAGCAACAGATGATGCACCCACCACAACATCATTATCCTCAGCAGCAGATGATGCACCCACCACAGCAGCATACAGATCTGCATCATCTGTACTATATGCCTCCCACTCCTATGGCACAACAGGAATCCACACCACCACCCACTGCACCCACCAATGTATTGCCAACAGTGCCATCACAGACAACCTCACAGTCACCAATACGGAGAGACAGCCCTGGAACCAGCCAATTATTAGTTCCTGAGACACCAAATGTACAACAGGGTCCGGCACAGTCCCAGCAGGATGATCTACTGAGGCTCATACATAGAGAGCTTAGGCTGTCCAGGCTCCAGCAGCAGCAGGATTTGAGAAGGATACAGAGCCAAATGGACATCCATAATGCCTCACTCGTCCGCCTGGCAGAGGCAGTGGAGAGGCTCGCGGATAGGCCCCAAACTCCATCCTCCCTTGCATCCTCTGTCATCTCCCTGCAGGACCCTGAATCCCGGTTATTAGCCTCACATTCAGCTGGTGGGCGTCGCACAAGACGCCACACTGCCCCCCTAAGTACCTCTCCTCCAAAGTCAAAATCCCGCCGCAAGAATTAATTAATATTCTTTTTTTTCCACCCAAGATATATCATATCTAATTTTTGCACTAAAGCACTTGTTTAAGTGCGATTTTCATCTCATAAATATGCATCCATTTTTCTAATCCAAATTTGAACATATATCTTAATATTATTCTAATAGCTGTTTATCTGCTAAAAATGAACAGCTTTATTCATTTTTATTTCACATGATGTCAATTAATATGCAGGTGTACATTGTTGATAAATTAATGTGTCCTTTTATTGAGGATATCATATTATGCCGTTTAAGAATACTTGGGGATACGTGTCTGAAATTTATACAGTATATGCTATCTAACATTAGTCAACGTGACATGTGTAAATGTTATGATTTATATTCCACAAGCATATGTTGTTTGCTCCTTCAGATGAAACTAATAAGGGTTATACAGTTATAGAAGAGTTGGAAAGTAAATACTCCTTCCTGTTGATATGGCCAAATACCTTGCATTCATTCTTATAGTCCTATGTGGAATGTAATATCTGAAATATATACCTATCATGACTAATACCTATCATGACTAATGCACTCCTTTTTGTCAAGATTATTATTCAATATTTAGAATAATTAGATAAATGTATCTTTATGATATTTAAGCACTGGTGTATACACAACATATATGTGATTGCCATGATATAGAGGTGATTAATACATTTTAATTGACATCATATGAACAGACACAGACTCTCCCTGGGACCAATGCACAATGCACTTTTAAATTGTTTCAATAACTCCATGTTAAAGACAATACTTCATATCTCTTGAAGTATGTAATATTAAGCACTTATGTATTTTGGTTAATAGTCTAAATATTGCAAATGTATTATCTGCTTTAGCAGACATGACATTACATATATTTTATAAATATTAGTACTATGACACATTATAACTTTAATGTGTCATCGTTTTGTATTGAATAAATATGATTTTCACATTGAAAATTACATTTGAATGAGGGTAAATCTGTAATAATAAAACTCATCTTCATGATAAAAAAATTATTTCCTTTGACTTATTTTTCTATATTATTTTCTATGAGGTAACCATGCCATTCAAGTGTTTAGTTGGTTTAAATGACTGATTAAAGCATTACTGGTACAAAAGTGTTCAATTAATGGCAGATGGGAATAAAATCATTGCTTTTCTTTTGTTAGTGACATCAATTGGTAACTCAATGTATTTGTTACTAATAACCAAGGAAATATACACACTGTCATACACATCAACATACTAGAACACACATGGATAAATAAGTGCACAGTGATATAAATATGCACATACACTGATATAAATATATGCACACGCACTGATATAACTGATATAAATATATGCACATACACTGATATAAATATATGCACATGCACTGATATAAATATATGCACATGCACTGATATAAATATATGCACATACACTGATATAAATATATGCACACGCACTGATATAACTGATATAAATATATGCACATACACTGATATAAATATATGCACATGCACTGATATAAATATATGCACATGCACTGATATAAATATATGCACATACACTGATATAAATATATGCACATACACTCAAATATTCCTATACATAGGACCAATAAATGTAGCATATATAATGTTATTTGTACATTGAAACACTCATAATTTTTTTGTGATTTGCAATTCCAGCCTCAAAAAGCTCTTTTTTCCTCCTTTACACCTAGTTGAGCTGGGGGTAATATGTCTCAATGTATCGACAGCCTCCGACAGTGTATTAACGGTTAGCGCTTTCAATGGAAACCTGGTATAATTTATCGATTAACGGCTTCTATTACTTTCTATGGGACGCGAAAATCTTTTCGGCAGCCGAAGTCCGGAAGCCGATATTAAGGTATAACGCGCCATTGGAAACAGTCGTTAAACGCTATTGCTTTCGACAGCATATTTAACGGTTTGCGAGTGCACGCAAACTGAATTACGACTCAATGGAAGCGAGGCCACAGTCGGCATAACTTCCCCCTCATTGTCTGGTGAAAATTTCTTTACATGTACAGATTGGCTTTTATTTAAAGTAGCATCAATGCAATTAGTACACAAATTTCTATTGGGCTCCACATTGGCCTTTAAACATAGTGAACAAAGAGATTCATCTGTGTCAGACATGTTTAAACAAACTAGCAATGAGACTAGCAAGCTTGGAAAATACTTTTCAAATAAATTTACAAGCAATATAAAAAACGATACTGTGCCTTTAAGAAGCACAAAAAGCTGTCACAGTTGAAATAACAATGAACGAAATTAGTTATAGCAACCAAATTTTCACAGTAAATGTATTAAGTTAGCAAAGGATTGCACCCACCAGCAAATGGATGATTAACCCCTTAATACCCAAAAACGGATAACAATTTAATATTAACGTTTTTATCATAGTCAAAACACACTATCACAGGTCTGCTGTGAGTGATTACCTCCCTCAAAACTAGTTTTGGAGACCCCTGAGCTCTGTAGAGACGTCCTGGATCATGGAGGAAGAAATAGGAAGACTGTGACTAAATTTTTACTGCGCAATAAAGCGCTAAAATAGGCCCCTCCCACTCATATTACAACAGTGGGGAAGCTCAGTAAACTGATTTTATTCAGAAACAAACGACAGCCATGTGGTAAAAATCATGCCCATAAAGTTTTATCACCAAGTACCTCAGAAAAAAACGATTAACATGCCAGTAAACATTTTAAAAATGAAATTATGAAATGTTATTAATAAGCCTGCTGCTAGTCGCTTTCACTGCAGTGTAGGCTCAAATATTACTTAAATATAGACAGTATTTTCTTAGTGAAATTCCATTCCCCAGAAATACCTCAGAGTATACATACATACATATCAGCCTGATACCAGTCGCTACTACTGCATTTAAGGCTGCACTTACATTACATCGGTATTAGCAGTATTTTCTCAGTCAATTCCATCCCTTAGAAAATAATATACTGCAACATACCTCCTTGCAGGTGAGCCCTGCCTGCTATCCCCTGTTCTGAAGTTACCTCACTCCTCAGAATGGCCGAGAACAGCAAGTGGATCTTAGTTACGACCGCTAAGATCATAGACAAACTCAGTTAGATTCTTCTTCTAATGCTGCCTGAGAAGAAACAACACACTCCGGTGCCGTTTAAAATAACAAACTTTTGATTGAAGAAATAAAAACTAAGTTTAACAACCACAGTCCTCTCACACGTCCTATCTATTAGTTAGGTGCAAGAGAATGACTGGGTATGACGTAGAGGGGAGGAGCTATATAGCAGCTCTGCTTGGGTGATCCTCTTGCACTTCCTGTTACTGAGGAGATATAATCCCATAAGTAATGGATGACCCGTGGACTGACTACACTTAACAGGAGAAATGTCTTTGTGTCCAGTAGCATTAAGGTGACTGGTTACTGGAACTAAGGGGCATAGCCTAAACCGTAAAATAACAGTCCTAGACCATTATCCCACCTCCACCAAACTTTACAAAACAGACACTATGCAAACCAGTAGGTAGCATTCTTCTGGCATCTGCCACACCCAGATTCATCAGACCGCCAGATAGTGAAGTGTTTTTCATCACTCCAGAGAACACATCTCCACTGCTACAGAGTCCAATGATAACGTGCTTTACACCAGTAATTCCTATTGTTTCCTATGGACGGCATGTTGCCACTTGTTGGGACAGAGAGGGTCACACCACTTTTGCATAAAATAATGCCAAGTGCACGGATTGTGAGACTGGTGAGAAAAAAAAGACAATTTCTCATGAGTCTGATGTTCCTTTTTTCATAGGGGCCTCACCGAGGAACGTTGAATAACATTATACAAAATGCCAAGAAATGGGTCAATTAACACTTCTAGCTCTATTCAGAAAAAAAACAGCTTTAGTACAATTAAGTTAAAGGGACAGTAAAGTCCAAATTAAAGTTTCATGATTCAGATAGGGCATGCAATTTTAAATAACTATCTAATTTACTTTTATCATTAAATTTGCTTTGTTCTCTTAGTATTCTTAGTTGAAAGCTAAACCTAGAAAGGTCATATGCTAATTTCTAAGCCTATTAAGGTAGTCTCTCATCTAAATGCATTTGACAGTTTTTCACGGCTAGAGGGCGTTAGTTCATGTGTTTCATATAGATAACACTGTGCTCACGCATGTTAAGTTATTTAAGAGTCAGCATTAATTGCCTGAAATGCAAGTCTGTCAAAAGAACTGATATAACGAGGCAGTCAGCAGAAGCTTAGATACAAGGTAATCACAGAGGTAAAAAGTACATTAATATAACTGTGTTGGTTATGCATAACTGGGGAATGGGTAATCAAGGGATTATCTATCTTTTTAAATAAAACAACCTTTGCATGGCAACTCTAGCGCTCTGTACAATTATAACATACATTTAAAAAATTCCTACCTTTAGATATAAAAAAATAAATACTTTTGTTACCTTTTAATCCTACAGTTTCTTTAGAGACTCTCAATTTGGTACAAATTGTATTAGGATGCTACAAGACAGCAATTCAAGCTGACCTTTTAGTCTGTATTTGTCTTGTAACAATAATAATGTTAATTCTAATGTAAAAGGAGTTTAACGTCATTGCCTTTGAAGTGAAATTCAAATTGTAACCTACTGCACCGGCTCTGAGCGACCTTGGTTTAGTAATTGAATCCCTCCGTCACTATAAACTGTAATCTTTTGTGCCAGAAGTTACACGCAGATCGCACATTAAATTATAATGTTACATCGAGAATCTTGAACTTTTTTTTTTTAACAGTTAACTTTGAGTAGTTGCTGTACAATTTTATTCTTGTAATGACTTACAATCTTTTTAAATGAATACAATACAGCATTTTGCATGAACATACAGAAATAAGTATTATCCTAATGGGGGGAAAAAAAGCCAAAATAAAAATTTGTCTTCTGCTCAAACATATAGGCCTAGATTACAAATCGAGTGCAACTGATAATGTGCAATGCATTATTTTGAGCTTGGCCTAGTGCAAACGATCATACACAAGATGGTGTTAAAGAATTTGATTAAAATACATTTTGACCAAAGTGAAATGTTATCCAAAGCATTTTTGATGCACCGATACATAAATAGCGTATCCTATACTTTCAATTGTGTTATTGAGCTTGCATATAGTGCTTTATCTTTATTGCTTGCAATAGTGCAGTGTATAGCAAATAATTTTACAAATACTCGACTGCTTAGGGGAAAATAACTAATCTGCTCTTTCTGACATGAAAATTGTTCCACACATTATACTATCGTACACACACTAACTATTAACCATTAATGCCAGAGAAGAAATGTAATAGGCATGGATTAAGCTCCTGCAATGTTAAAGGAACAGTGTATCCTGTATTTTTTTCAAGTTTAATTTGTTCCCAATTTTCCATTTTTCTTGTTGTATTGTATTAAATTGTTTATAAAGAGCTACCTTTATTTCGGCATTTGAAATAGATGATTTTTTTCTGTGGTATCCCTACCTATACTGAAAATCTCTATACTTAAAGGGACAGTCTACTTGAAAATTGTTATTGTTTAAATAGATAGACAATCCTTTTATTATCCATTCCCAGTTTTGCATAACCACCACTGTTATATTAATACACTTTTTACCTCTGTGATTACCTTGTATCTAAGCCTCCGCAGACTGCCCCTTATCTCAGTTCTTTTGACAGACTTGCTTTTTAGCCAATCAGTGCTCACTCCTATATGAAACACATGAACTAATGCCCTCTAGTGGTCAAAATGCATTCAGATTAGAGGCAGTCTTCAAGGTCTTAGAAATTAGCATATGAACCTCCTAGAATTATCATTCAACTAAGAATCCCAAGAGAACAATCAGTGCTGACTCGTAAATAACTCCAGTGAGCACAATGTTTTCTATATGGCACACATGAACTAGCACTAGCTATGAAAAACTGTCAAAATGCACTGAGAAAAAGAGGTGGCCTTCAACGTCTTAGAAATTAGCATATTAGCCAACCTAGGTTTTAGCTTTCCAAGAGAGAGAATACCAAGAGAACAAGGCAAATTTTATGATAAAAGTACATTGGATAGTTGCTTAAAATTGCATTACCTCTCTGAATCATGAAAGTTTAATTTTGACTAGACTAAGCTATAGAAAATGTATATAAGCATAGCCAGCAGAAGATATAACACAACAAGCTAGAGCCCGACCGATTCTATAAAGCTCTCTGGGCTAGTGAGATTCTATAAGAATGTTTGCCAGTACTTCTATTTCCCTGGTGGAATTCTATAAAGCCACTTTTTACCCTAAAAACAGGGGGTCTCGCTAAAGGACATATACTGTATTTTCATATGGGGTAGGAGATGCATACATTTGTAAAAGTGCACAATGAAAATCGTAATTTAAAAATCATCCAAAATGAATACAGGTAGCCCTCAGTTTACGCCGGGGTTAGGTTCCAGAAGGAATGGTTGTAAATCGAAACCGTTGTAAATTGAAACCCAGTTTATAATGTAAGTCAATGGGAAGTGAGGGAGATAGGTTCCAGGCCCCTCTCAAAATTGTCATAAGTAACACCTAATACATTATTTTTAAAGCTTTAAAATGAAGACTTTAAATGCTAAACAGCATTATAAACCTAATAAAATAATCACACAACACAGAATATATAATTAAACTAAGTTAAATGAACAAAAACATTTGCTAAACAGCATTATAAGCCTAATAAAATAATCACACAACACAGACTTCACTTGCATTTTTCTGCAAACAGTTCTTTCTATGCATTCCAATCTGGACTGATTTATAGACAGGAAGGTCTTGTTCCTTTGAAATCTGCTTGATAGCTCAGGTCTGGTTAAACCGATTCATTTCAGCTTGCTTGACTTTGCTGCAACACAAGCGGACAGCTCCACCTACTGGCTATTATAATAAATGCACTGCTTCTCAATGCTTTTCATGACTGGAAAAAAAGGTTGTTATTCTGAAACGGTGTAAACTGAACCGTTGTAAAACGAGGGCCACCTGTAATTGAACAATTCACAGAAAAATATGCAGGAAAAAAAATGTATTGTTAAGGTGCATCAAAAATCGTAACACAATTGTTTGCCAAAAATCATGTTATCAAAAATGTAACATTTGTATGTTAATTACATAGGAATAAATCATATTAAATAAGCAAAGGGTAAATCATAATTTGAGTACAATGGATGTACAAAAAAACATATAGAAATTTGTACAAAATACAAAGCGTAATTGGTTTTTTTTTTTTTTTTTTAGTAAAATGGGTTGAACATAGGCGCTCCACAGGCATATATGAAAATGTCTCTCAAATCCCTTATCCAAGCATAATTTTGTAAACATTTTCTCCCTAACAGATCCCACTGTTTTTCTCACAACTTAAAAGTTGACAAGCTTTTATGAAAATACTCAAAACGCTAATTACTCTGAAAGGAAAACCTATGCATACAAAAAACATAATTTATGCTTACCTGATAAATTTATTTCTCTTGTTAAGTGTGTTCAGTCCACGGGTCATCAATTACTTATGGGATATATTCCCTTCCCAACAGGAAGTTGCAAGAGGATCACCCAAGCAGAGCTGCTATATAGCTCCTCCCCTCACATGTCATATCCAGTCATTTGACCGAAACAAGACAAGAAAGGAGAAACCATAGGGTGCAGTGGTGACTGGAGTATTAATTAAAATTTAGATCTGCCTTAAAAAGACAGGGCGGGCCGTGGACTGAATACACTACAAGAGAAATAAATTTATCAGGTAAGCATAAATGATGTTTTCTCTTGTTAAGTGTATTCAGTCCACGGGTCATCCATTACTTATGGGATACCAATACCAAAGCTAAAGTACACGGATGATGGGAGGGACAAGGCAGGAACTTTAAACAGAAGGAACCACTGCCTGTAGAACCTTTCTCCCAAAAACAGCCTCCGAAGAAGCAAAAGTGTCAAATTTGTAAAATTTTGAAAAGGTGTGAAGTGAAGACCAAGTTGCAGCCTTGCAAATCTGTTCAACAGAGGCCTCATTCTTAAAGGCCCAGGTGGAAGCCACAGCTCTAGTGGAATGAGCTGTAATTCTTTCAGGAGGCCGCTGTCCAGCAGTCTCATAGGCTAAACGTATTATGCTACGAAGCCAAAAAGAGAGAGAGGTGGCCGAAGCCTTTTGACCTCTCCTCTGTCCAGAATAAACGACAAACAAGGAAGAAGTTTGTCGAAAATCCTTAGTTGCCTGTAAGTAGAACTTCAGGGCACGGACTACGTCCAGATTATGCAAAAGACGTTCCTTCTTTGAAGAAGGGTTAGGACATAATGATGGAACAACAATCTCCTGATTGATATTCCTATTAGAAACAACCTTAGGTAAAAACCCAGGTTTAGTACGCAAAACTACCTTGTCTGAATGAAAAATCAGATAAGGAGAGTCACAATGTAAGGCAGATAACTCAGAGACTCTCCGAGCCGAGGAAATAGCCATCAAAAACAGAACTTTCCAAGATAAAAGCTTAATATCAACGGAATGAAGGGGTTCAAACGGAACACCCTGAAGAACTTTAAGAACCAAGTTTAATCTCCACGGGGGAGCAACAGTTTTAAACACAGGCTTAATCCTAGCCAAAGCCTGACAAAAAGCCTGGACGTCTGGGTTCTCTGCCAGACGTTTGTGAAAAAGAATAGACAGAGCAGAAATCTGTCCCTTTAACAAACTAGCCGATAAACCCTTTTCTAAACCCTCTTGTAGAAAAGACAATATCCTAGGAATCCTAACCTTACTCCATGAGTAACTCTTGGATTCACACCAATGTAAATATTTACGCCATATCTTATGGTAAATTTTTCTGGTAACCGGTTTCCGAGCCTGTATCAATGTATCAATAACCGACTCCGAGAAACCACGCTTTGATAGAATCAAGCGTTCAATCTCCATGCAGTCAGCCTCAGAGAAAATAGGCTTGGATGTTTGAAAGGACCCTGAAGTAGAAGGTCCTGCCTCAGAGGCAGAGACCATGGTGGACAGGACGACATGTCCACTAGGTCTGCATACCAGGTCCTGCGTGGCCACGCAGGCGCTATCAGAATCACCGATGCTCTCTCCTGTTTGATCCTGGCAATCAGACGAGGCAGCAACGGAAACGGTGGGAACACATAAGCCATGTTGAAAACCCAAGGAGCTGCTAGTGCATCTACCAGCACCGCTCCCGGGTCCCTGGACCTGGATCCGTAACGAGGAAGCTTGGCGTTCTGGCGAGAAGCCATGAGATCCAGTTCCGGTTCGCCCCAACGAAGAATCAGTTGAGCAAATACCTCCGGGTGAAGTTCCCACTCCCCCGGGTGAAAGGTCTGGCGGCTTAGAAAGTCCACCTCCCAGTTCTCCACGCCTGGGATGTAGATCGCTGACAGATGGCAAGAGTGAGACTCTGCCCAGCGAATTATCTTTGAGACTTCTAACATCGCTAGGGAACTCCTGGTTCCCCCTTGATGATTGATTTAAGCCACAGTCGTGATGTTGTCCGACTGAAATCTGATGAACCTCAGTGTTGCTAACTGAGGCCAAGCTAGAAGAGCATTGAATATCGCTCTTAATTCCAGAATGTTTATTGGAAGGAGTTTCTCCTCCTGAGTCCATGATCCCTGAGCCTTCAGGGAATTCCAGACTGCGCCCCAGCCTAGAAGGCTGGCATCTGTTGTTACAATCGTCCAATCTGGTCTGCGAAAAGTCATTCCCTTGGACAGATGAATCCGAGACAACCACCAGATAAGAGAATCTCTGGTCTCCTGGTCCAGATTTAGTAAAGGGGACAGATCTGAGTAATCCCCATTCCACTGACTCAGCATGCATAATTGCAGCGGTCTGAGATGCAGGCGCACAAATGGCACTATGTCCATTGCCGCGACCATTAAGCCGATTACTTCCATTCACTGAGCTACTGATGGGCTTGGAATGGAATGAAGTACACGGCAAGCATTTAGGATTTTTGATAACCTGGACTCCGTCAGGTAAATCTTCATCTCTACAGAATCTATAAGAGTCCCTAGAAAGGGAACCCTTGTGAGTGGTAACAGAGAACTCTTTTCCATGTTCACTTTCCACCCATGCGACCTCAGAAATGCTAGAACTATCTCTGTATGAGACTTTGCATTTTGAAAACTTGACGCTTGTATCAGAATGTCGTCTAAGTACGGAGCCACCGCTATGCCTCGCGGTCTTAGTACCGCCAGAAGCGAGCCCAGAACCTTTGTAAAAATTCTCGGGGCCGTAGCTAACCCGAAGGGAAGAGCTACAAACTGGTAATGCCTGTCTAGAAAGGCAAACCTTAGGTACCGATAATGATCTTTGTGAATCGGTATGTGAAGGTAGGCATCCTTTAAGTCCACTGTGGTCATATACTGACCCTCTTGGATCATGGGTAGGATGGTTCGAATAGTCTCCATTTTGAATGATGGAACTCTTAGGAATTTGTTTAAGATCTTTAGGTCCAAGATTGGTCTGAAGGTTCCCTCTTTCTTGGGAACCACAAACAGATTTGAGTAAAATCCTTGCCCTTGTTCCGTCCGCGGAACTGGGTGGATCACCCCCATTACTAGGAGGTCTTGTACACAGTGAAGAAAAGCCTCTTTCTTTATTTGGTTTGCTGATAACCTTGAAAGATGAAATCTCCCTTGTGGAGGAGAAGCTTTGAAGTCCAGAAGGCATCCCTGAGATATAATCTCCAACGCCCAGGGATCCTGGACATCTCTTGCCCAAGCCTGGGCAAAGAGAGAAAGTCTGCCCCCCACCAGATCCGTTTCCGGATAGGGGGCCCTCTCTTCATGCTGTCTTAGGGGCAGAAGTAGGCTTTCTGGCCTGCTTGCCCTTGTTCCAGGATTGGTTGCTTTTCCAACCCTGTCTGTAACGAGTCGCAGTTCCTTCCTGTTTTGGAGCGGAGGAAGTTGATGCTGCTCCTGCCTTGAAATTACGAAAGGCACGAAAACTAGACTGTTTGACCTTTGATTTGACCCTGTCCTGAGGAAGGGTGTGACCCTTACCTCCAGTAATGTAAGCAATAATCTCCTTCAAGCCGGGCCCGAATAAGGTTTGCCCTTTGAAAGGAATATTAAGCAATTTAGATTTAGAAGTTACATCTGCTGACCAGGATTTAAGCCACAGCGCTCTGCGCGCCTGAATGGCGAATCCGGAGTTCTTAGCCGTTAGTTTGGTTAAATGCACAACGGCATCCGAAACAAATGCATTAGCTAGCTTAAGGGCTTTAGGCTTGTTCAAAATCTCATCCAATGGTGCTGTGCGAATAGCCTCTTCCAGAGACTCAAACCAGAAAGCCGCTGCAGCAGTGACGGGCGCAATGCATGCAAGGGGCTGTAATATAAAACCTTGTTGAACAAACATTTTCTTAAGGTAACCTTCTAATTTTTTATCCATTGGATCTGAGAAAGCACAACTATCCTCCACCGGAATAGTGGTACGCTTGGCTAAAGTAGAAACTGCTCCCTCCACCTTAGGGACCGTCTGCCATAAGTCTCGTGTGGTGGCGTCTATTGGAAACATTTTTCTAAATATCGGAGGAGGGGAAAAAGGCACACCGGGTTTATCCCACTCCTTGTTAATAATCTCTGTAAGCCTTTTAGGTATAGGAAAAACGTCAGTACACACCGGTACCGCATAGTATTTATCCAGCCTACATAATTTCTCTGGGATTGCAACCGTGTCGCAATCATTCAAAGCCGCTAATACCTCCCCTAGTAATACACGGAGGTTCTCAAGCTTAAATTTAAAATTTGATATTTCTGAATCTGGTCTCCCTGGATCAGATCCGTCACCCACAGAATGAAGCTCTCCGTCCTCATGTTCTGCAAATTGTGACACAGTGTCAGATATGGCCCTCATATCATCAGCGCGCTCTGTCCTTAACCCAGAGCTATCGCGCTTGCCTCTTAACTCAGGCAAATTAGATAATACTTCTTTCATAACATTAGCCATATCTTGTAAAGTGATTTGTAAGGGCCTTGATGTGCTTGGCGCCACAATCTCACGCACCTCCTGAGCGGGAGACGAAGGTACTGACACGTGAGGAGAGTTAGACGGCATAACTTCCCCCTCGTTGTCTGGTGATAATTTCTTTACCAGTAAAGACCGACTTTTATTTAAAGTAACATCAATACAATTGGTACACATATTTCTATTGGGCTCCACATTGGCCTTTAAACATAATGAGCAAGCAGATTCATCTGTGTCAGACATGTTTAAACAGACTAGCAATGAAGCTATCAAGCTTGGAAATTTCTTTCAATAAGTTTACAAGCAATATAAAAAACGCTGCAGCGCTTTTAAAAACACAAAAAAAAAACTGTCACAGTTGAAATAACAATGAACTAATACGGTTATAGCAACCAATTTTAAACAGTAAATGTATGAAATTAGCAGAGGATTGCACCCATTAGCAAAAGGATGATTAACCCCTCAATACCCAAAACGGATAATCAATTTAAGATTTAACGCGTTTCTCACAGTCAAACACACTGTCACAGGTCTGCTGTGACTGATTACCTCCCTCAAAAATGAATTTGAAGACCCCCGAGCTCTCTGGAGACGTCCTGGATCAAAGAGGAAGAAGCAGGAAGACTGTGCTAGAATTTTAACTGCGCAACAAGGCGCTAAAAAAAGGTCCCTCCCACTCATATCACAACAGTGGGAGACCTGATATAACGGTGTCTATGCAGAAATATACGTTAGCCATGTGGAAAAAAATCATGCCCAAAAAGATTTATCACCAAAGTACCTCACAAAAACGAATAACATGCCAGTAAACGTTTTAAAAAACAACTTTCCAGTGTTATGCAAAGTTATCACTAAGCCTGCTACCAGTCGCTTCTACTGCAGTTAAGGCTCATACATTTATTTCAGTACTAACAGTATTTAAAGTTAAATTCTAGTCCCTAGAAAATAACTCAACTGCGCATACATTTATCAGCCTGATACCAGTCGCTACTACTGCATTAAAGGGTGTACTTACGTCATATGGGTAACAGCAGTGTTTTCATAGTCAATTCCATTCCTAGAAAATATTTTACTGCACATACCTCATTTGCGGGGGACCCCGCATGCTATTCCCTTCTCTGAAGGTACCCCACTCCTCAGAATGTGCGAGAACAGCCAGTGGATCTTAGTTACGTCTGCTAAGATCATAGAAAAAACGCAGGCAGATTCTTCTTCTAAATACTGCCTGAGAGAACAAACAGCACACTCCGGTGCTATTTTAAAATAATAAACTTTTGATTGAAGAATGTTACTCCTGTCTCCTCTCACAACCTCCTTTGTTGAGACTTGCAAGAGAATGACAGGATATGACATGTGAGGGGTGGAGCTATATAGCAGCTCTGCTTGGGTGATCCTCTTGCAACTTCCTGTTGGGAAGGAGAATATATCCCATAAGTAATGGATGACCCGTGGACTGAACACACTTAACAAGAGAAATAATAATTTTAAGGTATAGTGCACTGAAAACATTGTAATTTGATTGGTATTATGTGTAATATATAAGTTTAAACATATGGGTTCTCCCTGTATACTTTGTTGTCCATTGCAGAGAAAAGAGCTGTGATTATTTCTATGGGAGACATCTTGCTACTCACAGGGACAGCCCATTTCTTATAGAATTCCATGAGGGCTGACCCTGCAAGTGTTAGAATGGAGAAATAATATAAAGAAGCATGTGTGTGTACAGAAAGTGATAAAATAAGATCTGATTTCCCAGCAAGCTCCACCCATTTTATTGGGCTGTGGTTTTAAATAACAAAACCAGCTATTTCAAATACAGAAATAAACACAAATAAGCAATTTCTCATGCATTTTATACTCTGCAGCTGGTATAGCAAGTCATTGGAAGCACATTAAGGAAACAACTATTTTACAGTACATACACTGTCCCTTTAAAGAAAACTGGAAAGTTTTTTTTAATTGCATGTTCGAATTAAACAATGAAAACTTATTGTTGACCTTAGTGTCCCTTTAAAAATCATGATAGAAAATACATTTTAATTATCTTAATTCCCTGTTTTGACAAAATATCATTCACTCTGGTACAAAAAAGTGTAATAGTTATTTAGTAATAGAAGTCTATGGAACAGAACCAACACAGAATAGTGGAAAAATAATACACTGTTTACATGAATCTAAATGGTGGTGTTAAAAAAACAAATCATCAAGTCCAACTTGTGAAACACTGCACTTCACAAGATCATATTATATAGGCTTAGACAAAACCAGCTCCATTTTCAGCCTCAATAAATACTTCCCATGAAAAAGAAATTATTATAAAAGTACTATAGGAAAAAGATCTTAATAAGCATTACCATATCTCATCAGAACAACAGCTGGCGGCCCTTGAATTCCAGTACAGAAAACCACACGGCACATTTTGCAGTAATTATACCCAAGTTTATAGTTGTTATAAAATCCGTCTGAGAATCAAACCCAATAAATACAAAATAAGCCCTTTCTGCACATTTGCAATAATAATATTTGCATTGCTTACTTTTCCTTGGTTAGAATGATATACTATGCCTAGATTTGTTCTGGAAAATGGTTTTGTGTCACATATTCGCACTTCTCTTCTTTAAAAAAAATAAATAAAAAAAATGCAAACAACTGAAAATGATATATTTTATAGTGTTTGCTAATGCTGTTAGCATATTTAAATAGGACATTTGTAAAGTTAATCAGTATTTAATAAAAAGACGTGTTGTACATGGAAAAGACAGACTGATTGTGCAGTCTGAAGGGCCGATTTATCAAACAGTCAATTGGCCCCAATGCATCTGTTTCCTCAAGAGTCTCACGACCGCTGCTCCATAACTTATCCGCCTGTTCTGAGGCGGCGAACAGCAATCCACCCCAATCGTGTACGATCGGGTTGATTGAAACCCCCTGCTAGCGGCCGATTGGCCACAAATCTGCAGGGGGCGGCATTGCACCAGCAGTTCGCCAGAACTGCTTGCGCAATGATAAATGCCGACAGCCTATGCTGTTGGCATTGAGCAATGTCTGGCGGACATGATCCGCTACAGTGGATCATGTCCGCCAGACATTGATAAATCGGTCCCAGAGAATTCAAATTCTGTGAGAGCTATCACAAGCACCAAACAACCAGGTCTCATCTTGAAAAACAAGGGAATTATTGGTTAACAAATTTTAGTCTCACTCCCACGATAAAACTTTGAACAAAATTGTATCCCTAAAACTGTCTCATGTCTTCTATGTCAATTATGTAAAGACGGTAGACTATATAAGAGTTACTTTATGGATACTTTAATATTATTGTAACCAGTGCATACCAGACATTATTATATTAAAAGAAACAAAAAAAAACATAATTTATGCTTACCTGATAAATTCCTTTCTCCTGTAGTGTAGTCAGTCCACGGGTCATCCATTACTTATGGGATTATATCTCCTCCCTAACAGGAAGTGCAAGAGGATCACCCAAGCAGAGCTGCTATATAGCTCCTCCCCTCTACGTCATACCCAGTCATTCGACCGAAACCAAACGAGAAAGGAGAAACTATAGGGTGCAGTGGTGACTGGAGTTTAAGATAAAAATTTTTAGACCTGCCGTAAACAACAGGGCGGGCCGTGGACTGACTACACTACAGGAGAAAGGAATTTATCAGGTAAGCATAAATTATGTTTTCTCCTGTTAAGTGTAGTCAGTCCACGGGTCATCCATTACTTATGGGATACCAATACCAAAGCTAAAAGTACACGGATGACGGGAGGGAAAGGCAGGATCTTTACACGGAAGGAACCACTGCCTGTAGAACCTTTCGCCCAAAAACAGCCTCCGAAGAAGCAAAAGTGTCAAATTTGTAAAATTTTGAAAAAGTATGAAGTGAAGACCAAGTTGCAGCCTTGCAAATCTGTTCAACAGAGGCCACATTCTTAAAGGCCCAAGTGGAAGCCACAGCTCTAGTAGAATGAGCTGTAATCCTTTCAGGAGGCTGCTGTCCAGCAGTCTCATATGCTAAACGTATTATGCTACGAAGCCAAAAAGAGAGAGAGGTAGCCGAAGCTTTTTGACCTCTCCTTTGTCCAGAATAAACGACAAACAGGGAAGAAGTTTGACGAAAATCCTTAGTTGCCTGCAAATAAAATTTCAGGGCACGGACGACGTCTAGATTGTGCAGAAGTCGTTCCTTCTTTGAAGAAGGGTTAGGGCACAATGATGGAACAACAATCTCTTGATTGATATTCCTGTTAGTGACTACCTTAGGTAAGAACCCAGGTTTAGTACGCAGAACTACCTTGTCTGAATGAAAAATCAGATAAGGAGAATCACAATGTAAGGCCGATAACTCAGGGACTCTTCGAGCCGAGGAAATAGCCATTAAAAACAGAACTTTCCAAGATAACAGCTTGATATCAATGGAATCAAGGGGTTCAAACGGAACACCTTGCAGAACGTTAAGAACTAAGTTTAAGCTCCACGGCGGAGCAACAGTCTTAAACACAGGCTTAATCCTAGCCAAAGCCTGACAAAAAGCCTGAACGTCTGGAACTTCTGACAGACGTTTGTGTAAAAGGATAGACAGAGCTGAGATCTGTCCCTTTAACGAACTAGCAGATAAACCCTTTTCTAAACCTTCTTGTAGAAAAGACAATATCCTAGGAATCCTAACCTTACTCCATGAGTAACTCTTGGATTCGCACCAATGTAAGTATTTACGCCATATTTTATGGTAAATTTTCCTGGTAACAGGTTTCCTAGCCTGTATTAAGGTATCAATCACTGACTCCGAGAATCCCCGCTTTGATAGAATCAAGCGTTCAATCTCCATGCAGTCAGCCTCAGAGAAATTAGATTTGGATGTTTGAAAGGACCCTGAATCAGAAGGTCCTGTCTCAGAGGCAGAGACCAAGGTGGACAGGACGACATGTCCACTAGATCTGCATACCAGGTCCTGCGTGGCCACGCAGGCGCTATTAGAATTATCGATGCTCTCTCCTGTTTGATCCTCGCAATCAAACGAGGAAGCATCGGGAAGGGTGGAAACACATAAGCCATGTTGAAAACCCAAGGTGCTGTCAGAGCATCTATCAGTACCGCTCCCGGGTCCCTGGACCTGGATCCGTAACAAGGAAGCTTGGTGTTCTGGCGAGACTCCATGAGATCCAGATCTGGTTTGCCCCAATGCTGAAGCAGTTGGGCAAACACCTCCGGATGAAGTTCCCACTCCCCCGGATGAAAAGTCTGGCGACTTAGGAAATCCGCCTCCCAGTTCTCCACGCCTGGGATGTGGATCGCTGACAGGTGGCAAGAGTGAGACTCTGCCCAGCGAATTATCTTTGAGACTTCCATCATCGCTAGGGAACTCCTTGTCCCTCCCTGATGGTTGATGTAAGCCACAGTCGTGATGTTGTCCGACTGAAACCTGATGAACCTCAGAATTGCTAACTGAGGCCAAGCCAGAAGGGCATTGAAAACTGCTCTTAATTCCAGAATGTTTATTGGAAGGAGTCTCTCCTCCTGAGTCCATGATCCCTGAGCCTTCAGGGAATTCCAGACAGCGCCCCAACCTAGCAGGCTGGCGTCTGTTGTTACAATCGTCCAATCTGGCCTGCTGAAGGGCATCCCCCTGGACAGATGTGGCCGAGAAAGCCACCATAGAAGAGAATCTCTGGTCTCTTGATCCAGATTTAGCATAGGGGACAAATCTGAGTAATCCCCATTCCACTGACTTAGCATGCACAATTGCAGCGGTCTGAGATGCAGGCGTGCAAAAGGTACTATGTCCATTGCCGCTACCATTAAGCCGATTACCTCCATGCATTGAGCCACTGACGGGTGTTGAATGGAATGAAGGACACGGCAAGCATTTAGAAGTTTTGATAACCTGTCCTCTGTCAGGTAAATTTTCATTTCTACAGAATCTATAAGAGTCCCCAAGAAGGGAACTCTTGTGAGTGGCAATAGAGAACTCTTTTCTACGTTCACCTTCCACCCATGCGACCTTAGAAATGCCAGAACTAACTCTGTATGAGACTTGGCAGTTTGGAAACTTGACGCTTGTATCAGAATGTCGTCTAGGTACGGAGCTACCGCTATTCCTCGCGGTCTTAGTACCGCCAGAAGAGAGCCCAGAACCTTTGTAAAGATTCTTGGAGCTGTAGCTAACCCGAAGGGAAGAGCTACAAACTGGTAATGCCTGTTTAGGAAGGCAAACCTTAGATACCGGTAATGATCCTTGTGAATTGGTATGTGAAGGTAGGCATCCTTTAAATCCACTGTGGTCATGTACTGACCCTTTTGGATCATAGGTAAAATGGTCCGAATAGTTTCCATTTTGAACGATGGAACACTTAAGAATTTGTTTAGGATCTTTAAGTCCAAGATTGGTCTGAAGGTTCCCTCTTTTTTGGGAACCACAAACAGATTTGAGTAAAACCCTTGTCCGTGTTCCGACCGCGGAACTGGGTGGATCACTCCCATTAGTAAAAGGTCTTGTACACAGCGTAGAAACGCCTCTTTCTTTATCTGGTTTGCTGACAGCCTTGAAAGATGAAATCTCCCTTTTGGAGGAGAAGCTTTGAAGTCCAGAAGGTATCCCTGAGATACGATCTCTAACGCCCAGGGATCCTGGACATCTCTTGCCCAAGCCTGGGCGAAGAGAGAAAGTCTGCCCCCCACTAGATCTGTTTCCGGATCGGGGGCCCTCACTTCATGCTGTCTTAGGGGCAGCAGCAGGCTTTCTGGCCTGCTTGCCCTTGTTCCAGGACTGGTTAGGTTTCCAGCCCTGTCTGTAGCGAGCAACAGTTCCTTCCTGTCTTGGAGCGGAGGAAGTTGATGCTGCTCCTGCCTTGAAGTTACGAAAGGCACGAAAATTAGACTGTTTAGCCCTTGGTTTGGCCCTGTCTTGAGGCAGGGCATGGCCCTTACCTCCAGTAATGTCAGCGATAATTTCTTTCAAACCGGGCCCGAATAATGTCTGCCCTTTGAAAGGTATGTTAAGCAATTTAGATTTAGAAGTCACATCGGCTGACCAGGATTTAAGCCACAGCGCTCTACGCGCTTGAATGGCGAATCCGGAGTTCTTAGCCGTAAGCTTAGTTAAGTGTACTACGGCATCAGAAATAAATGAATTAGCTAGCTTAAGGACTTTAAGCTTGTCTATAATCTCATCCAATGGAGCTGAGCTAATGGTCTCTTCCAGAGACTCAAACCAGAATGCCGCCGCAGCCGTGACAGGCGCAATGCATGCAAGGGGTTGTAATATAAAACCTTGTTGAACAAACATTTTCTTAAGGTAACCCTCTAACTTTTTATCCATTGAATCTGAAAAAGCACAGTTATCCTCCACCGGGATAGTGGTGCGCTTAGCCAGAGTAGAAACTGCTCCCTCCACCTTAGGGACCGTCTGCCATAAGTCCCGTGTGGTGGCGTCTATTGGAAACATTTTTCTAAATATAGGAGGGGGGGAAAAGGGCACACCGGGCCTAACCCACTCCTTGCTAATAATCTCTGTAAGCCTCTTAGGTATAGGAAAAACGTCAGTACACACCGGTACCGCATAGTATCTATCCAGCCTACATAATTTCTCTGGAATTGCAACCGTGTTACAATCATTCAGAGCCGCTAATACCTCCCCTAGTAATACACGGAGGTTCTCAAGCTTAAATTTAAAATTTGAAATGTCTGAGTCCAGTTTACTTGGATCAGATCCGTCACCCACAGAATGAAGCTCTCCGTCCTCATGTTCTGCAAATTGTGACGCAGTATCAGACATGGCTCTATTATTATCAGCGCACTCTGTTCTTACCCCAGAGTGATCGCGTTTACCCCTAAATTCTGGCAATTTAGATAGTACTTCAGTCATAACATTAGCCATGTCTTGCAAAGTGATTTGTAAGGGCCGCCCTGATGTACTTGGCGCCATAATATCACGCACCTCCTGAGCGGGAGGCGAAGGTACTGACACGTGAGGAGAGTTAGTCGGCATAACTTCCCCCTCGTTGTCTGGTGAATTTTTCTTTACATGTACAGATTGGCTTTTATTTAAAGTAGCATCAATGCAATTAGTACACAAATTTCTATTGGGCTCCACATTGGCCTTTAAACATATTGAACAAAGAGATTCATCTGTGTCAGACATGTTTAAACAAACTAGCAATGAGACTAGCAAGCTTGGAAAATACTTTTCAAATAAATTTACAAGCAATATGAAAAACGTTACTGTGCCTTTAAGAAGCACAAAAAACTGTCACAGTTGAAATAACAATGAACCAAATTAGTTATAGCAACCAAATTTTCACAGTAAATGCATTAAGTTAGCAAAGGATTGCACCCACCAGCAAATGGATGATTAACCCCTTAGTACCCAAAAACGGATAACAATTTAATATAAACGTTTTTATCACAGTCAAAACACACTCTCACAGGTCTGCTGTGAGTGATTACCTCCCTCAAAACTAGTTTTGGAGACACCTGGGCTCTGTAGAGACGTCCTGGATCATGGAGGAAGAAATAGGAAGACTGTGACTGAATTTTTACTGCGCAATAAAGCGCTAAAATAGGCCCCTCCCACTCATAATACAACAGTGGGGAAGCTCAGTAAACTGATTTTATTCAGAAACAAACGACAGCCATGTGGTAAAAATCATGCCCATAAAGTTTTATCACCAAGTACCTCAGAAAAAAACGATTAACATGCCAGTAAACGTTTTAAAAATAAAATTATGAAATGTTATTAATAAGCCTGCTGCTAGTCGCTTTCACTGCAGTGGAGGCTCAAATATAACTTAAATGTATACAGTATTTTCTTAGTGAAGTTCCATTCCCCAGAAATACCTCAGTGTAAACATACATACATATCAGCCTGATACCAGTCGCTACTACTGCATTTAAGGCTGCACTTACATTACATCGGTATTAGCAGTATTTTATCAGTCAATTCCATTCCTTATGAAATAATATACTGCAACATACCTCCTTGCAGGTGAACCCTGCCCGCTGTCCCCTGTTCTGAAGTTACTTCACTCCTCAGAATGGCCGAGAACAGCAAGTGGATCTTAGTTACGACCGCTAAGATCATACACAAACTCAGGTAGATTCTTCTTCTAATGCTGCCTGAGAAAAAACAACACACTCCGGTGCTGTTTAAAATAACAAACTTTTGATTGAAGAAATAAAAACTAAATTTAACAACCACAGTCCTCTCACACGTCCTATCTATTAGTTAGGTGCAAGAGAATGACTGGGTATGAAGTAGAGGGGAGGAGCTATATAGCAGCTCTGCTTGGGTGATCCTCTTGCACTTCCTGTTAGGGAGGAGATATAATCCCATAAGTAATGGATGACCCGTGGACTGACTACACTTAACAGGAGAAAATTATTTCATGATTCAGATAGAGAATACAATTTTAAACAACGTTCCAATTTGCATCTGTTCTCTAATTTGCTTTATTCTCTTGTCATCCTTTGTTGAAGTGCAGCAATGCAATACTGGGGGCTACTTGAATGCCCTGGATGAGCCAATAAAATGAGGCATACATGTGCAGCCACCAATCAGCAGATCCTGAGCCTACCTAGGTAAACTTTTCAACAAAGGATATAAATAGAACAAAACAAATTAGATAATAGATGTAAATTGGAAAGTTGTTAAAAACCACCTGCTCTATCTGTATCATGAAAGAAAAAAATTGGGTTTCATGTCCCTTTCAGGCCAGAGAATAAATATTACTCTGGTACAACTAGTATTTCTATTAAAGGGTCAGTAAAGTCAAAATTAAAACTTTTATGGTCTAGATAGATCATGAAATTTTAAAACAACTTTTAACTTTGTGTCTGTTATCAAATTTGCTGTGTTTTCTTGGATTCCTTTGTTGAAGGGTATACCTAGGGGGGCTCAAAGGGCTTCAGGAGTGTGCACATGTCTTTAGCACTCTATGACAGCAGTGTTTGCAACAATGTTTGCAGCAAAGTCCCTGAAGCCCTATGAGCGTAGGTTTACTCTTCAACAAAGGATGGAAGAACAAAGTTGATTTGATAACAAAAGTAAATCATAAAGTTATTTAATATTGAATATCTGAATCATAAAAGTTTTATTTTGACTTTACTGTCCCTTTAAGGGAATAGACCTTGAAAGTCGTGTTGGTTTTAGATCAGTCATATCATAAAAGGACACGAAACCCAAAATGCTTCTTTCATGATTCAGGAGTGTACAGTTTTAAACAGCTTTATCAAATTTGCTTTGCTCACTTGCTATTCTTTGTTGAAGGAGCAGAAATACACTACCGGGAGCTAGCTGACCACATCAGGTGAACCAATGATTGGATCCATAAATGTGCAGCCACTATTCAGCAGCTATAGCAACAAATTATACCAAGAGAATGATGCAAATTAGATAATAGAAGTCAATGTAAAAGCTGTTTAAATTTGTATGCTCTATCTAAATCACGTAAGAGAAAATTGGGGTTTCATGTCACTTTAACAATTAAAGGGCCTTTTTTTAACTTTGCTGCAACTTTAAGAGAGTTACTTTCTTTTTTAAAATAAAAATGTGATAAAAAATTTTTATAAGAAATTTGACATGAAAAAATTGCTATGGAAGTAAATACTAGGCATCTGCATTTTTTTCCTAATATACTCATTTGTATTAGATTAATAAATAATAAAGATTATGGGGCATATTTATCAAGGTCTGGCGGACCTGATCCGACACTGCGGATCAGGTCCGCCAGACCTCGCTCAATACGGCGAGCAATACGCTCGCCGTATTCAGCATTGCACCAGCAGCTCACAAGAGCTGCTGGTGCAACGCCGCCCCCTGCAGACTCGCGGCCAATGGGCCGCCAGCAGGGGGGTGTCAATCAACCCGATCGTACTCGATCGGGTTGTATTGTGGCGATGTCTGTCCGCTTGCTCAGAGCAGGCGGACAGGTTATGGAGCAGCGGTCTTTGTGACCGCTGCTTCATAACTGCTGTTTCTGGCGAGTCTGAAGACTCGCCAGAAACAGGGGCCATCAAGCTCCATACGGAGCTTGTTAAATAGAGCCCTATGACTTGCAGGGGTAAAATACAGTGCACTGGTTGAGATGTAGAAACGTACAGCTCATGTATGTCCGCAATGTAAGCACACTGTAGTGAATTAAATCTAGCAAGCGTCACCTGCTGGTTGGCTGCACCACTCACACTCGATTCTTATAAATTAAAGGCTGTTATCAGCCAGCAGATGTTTTTGAATAGTATTTAAAAGGTGATTATACATTTTAAAGGGATATAATACACTAGAATTTTTTTTGCATAAATGTTTTGTAGATGACCCATTTATATAGACCACCTGAGAGTGTTTTTGTAACAATGTATAGTTTAGCTTATTATTAAATAACATTGTGCTGATTTTCAGACTCCTAACCAAGCCCCAAACTTTTGGAGGTATACTGATGTATACAGAGTTTGTATAACTGGTATTTTCCTATGCGGGGGAAGTTATGCTCTAAGCCCCTTTCAGTGGGTGTCTCAGACTATCCTAATTGGGAGCTTCTAAAGAAGTTTCTAAAAGGTTTTATACTAGATTTTTATATCAGTATTTGTGCATATTATTCCTTATAGCAGTGTCTATTATATGCAGTTAAATTAAAATTGGTGTATACTGTTCCTTTAAGTATAAATTAATATATTGAGCTACAGCTAATTATAACTTTAACTAACCCTATTATGTTTAAGGGAAATTTTGTAGGGCCTTTTTTGATATTCTTTTCAACTGGATTAAAATCTACTGTAGAATTGGCTATTGGCAGATTCTCTATTTCTGAGTATTGTTATGTCAAATATAGTATAAAGTGAGTATGGTGAACCCTTCTGACACAACAGTGTTTCAGGGATTTTTGTCACACTTGTAGTGAATACATTTGATGTGCTTACCCGTTTAAATAGCCAGGAACCTCGGTTAAGTGGGTTTGTAGAGATATCAGACGCAAGGTAAAATCGCACTGTAATATTCTAAAAGGGGGAAAAAAAATACTTTAGACAAATTGATGATTAACTTAAAGGGACATGAAACCCAATTTTTTTCATTCATGATTTAGGTAGAACTTACAATTTTAAACAACTTTCTAATTTACGTCTATTATTTAATTTGTTTCTTTCTCTTGGTATCATTTGTGGATGGAGCAGCAATGCACTAATGGTTTCTAACTGAACTCATGTGTGAGTCAATCACAATCGATATCTATATGCAGCCACCAATCAATAGCTAGAACCTAGGTTCTCTGCTGCTCCTGAGCTTGCTTAGATAAACATTTCAGCAAAGGATAACCAGAGAAGGAAGGAAATTAAATAATAGAAGTAAATTGGAAAGTTGTTTAAAATTGTATTCTCTATCTGAATCATGAAATAATTTGTTTGGGTTTTATGTCCCTTTAAGGAACATTAGAGACAGGCATAGAGGTAAAGATACAGAACACAAGGGTGCAAACAGAGTTATTGAGGCTGATTGGTGCATATTATCTGTGTACACCAATTAGAAGCGCATACGATTCTATGAGTGGAACATTGTGCACGTTCCCAGTGATGAGCCTATGGTAAAAAATAGACTAAGAAGCCTATTTTTTTTAGGACTATATATAAAAACATGTACTTACAAAATAATGCTGGGACTATAGAGCCCTACACATACTTAAAGGGACAGTAAAGTCAAAATCAAACTTTTATGATTCAGAGTGTGCAGTTTTGAAAATGTTTCCAATTTACTTCTGCTATCAGATTTGTTTCATTCTCTTGGTTTCCTTTGTTGAAGACAAAACGTAGGTAGGCTCAGGAGCGTGCACAAATTATTAGCGGTGTTTGCAACAGTGTATAACATTGTTTCTCAACTGGGGTCCTCAAGTACCCCCAACAGGCCAGGTTTTCATTACAGCTGAACCAGTGCACAGGTGAAATAATCAGCTGAAGGGTGAGAGCATCAGCTGATTTATTCACATGTGCACTGGTTCAGCTATAATGAAAACCTGGCCTGTTGGGGGTAATTGAGGACCGCAGTTGAGAAACACTGGATACTGGTGTATAACATTGTTACAAACATTGTTGCAAATACCGCTGCCATCAACTTCTAAATGCATTTGTACGCTCATGAGTCTATATATGAGGCTACCTATGTTTACACTTTTACAAGGGTTACCAAAAGAACAAAGCTAATTTTATAATATAAGTAAATTGGAAAGTGTATTTTTTTAAATTGTTTGCTCTGTCTAAACCTAAAATGTCTCTATAACAACAAAGTACAACTGCGCTTATAAGTTTAAAAACTGAACATGGATTGTACATTTCAAAATATAAACTATTACTGGGACAAAACAAAAAGACAGGGGTAAAAGGGATGTTAAAAAAAAATATACGTTTAGTTTTCCCCACACAGTATTGAAATATAAAGACACAGATTCCATTACAATTGCAGCGGGGGGGGGGGGGGGGGGGGGGTTTATAAATGTATTAGCTTCAGTCAGGTTTATATATGCATTTTTATCAAACTAGATTATAACTACTTGAGTGTCTGATAATATCTGTTGCTTTCAGTTGACAAAGATATCAAATACACCAAAAGACCAAACACTGCCTGAGTAGCTATTGACCACGTGCAGCTGTTCCGTTTTTAATTAAATCTAGAGGCTTTCTTCATACTGGGACTAATACAAAATAGTCCTGAAAAAGCATCATACTTCATTCTCTGAGAAGCTGTCATTGTATCAGAATGCTATAGTAATTATGCTGATTTAATATTTCTAATTAAAGTTAATTGCTTGCAATTTCACAACACATATTTAGAATTGCTATAAATGATACATGGTTAATCCCAAATGACTGCAGTCTGCATTCTGAACTCAAATGCACTATAATTTTATACATTGATATCAAGTTAGGTGGAACATTTTGTTAAAAAATATATTTACAGTCAAGGCCGGATTGGCCTATCAGCATACCAGGAGATTTCCCGATGGGCTGCATCAGCTGGAGCTGAAAAGCTACAATTTAAAGGGGTGATTAACGGATGCAATTGGGTTGTAGGGTTCCTATATAACAACAATCTGGCACTTTTTTTTTAATACAAACTAAAATAATATAATTCTATGAAAAATATTGGGGGAAGGAGTATCCAGTAATCCCCTTTGATAAAAATGGGGCGTGCACATGATATTGACTCAACAAAAAATAGGGCTGGTCTCCAAAGTTTGCTTTTTATTCCCAGTGCGGCCCTGTTTACAAAAATAAACTTTCTTTGTTTCGTTTGTTAAAGTGATGGTAAACTCATTTATTTCACAATTACATATTTACATTGGTATATTTACAAATTAATAAACCGCATTATCATTTTTTTATCTTTATATGTATTTCAATGTCAATTTTAATAATTTTATAAAACCTTGTTGCGCCGCATCTCTCCGCCTCGCTCCGCCCCTCTTATATTTAGCAAAAGAATATTGTGTGCTTTGCCCTGTCTCCACCCTCTCTGCACGTCAGAGGGTTCGCTCGCTCCCGATATTATAATTTTTAATGCATGCGCATTGGTTAGCATGACGTCTATCAAGTAAACATTGAGTCGCGAGATTCAATGTTTACTGTCTTCAGTGCGATCGCAAAATTTGTGTGGATCGAGTGTGCGATTAATTCTTAATTATTCTTAAAATATATCAATTATATTTACCTTATAAATATAGTAAATGCATTACAGATATATAAATTCTTTGTTAAAATTGAAACGCTATAGTGAAAATGTGTTGGTATTAATAGAATTGAACATATATAATTCAGCTATGTACTTACTGGCACTGTTCAAAGTAAAGAATGAATCGTATAGTAACAGTATACGATACAGTGCTTACTTTAGCGTGCCGCGTGGAAAGTAACAAAACACGCATGGGTGACATATAACATGCACGCGCAAATTCGTCTTTGGATTTAGAGGCTGTTGATTGGATGCTACAATTGTAGGAATTGCTCGTTAATGCGCATGCGCAAATAAAATTGAATTGCAGGAAGCCTGTCTGGGGACAGGATTGATCATTGGACCCAAAAATGAAAGATTGATGTGACGTCACAGGGGGCTGGTGATTTCACGGAACAGATATATTATTTATTATTCGATTGTAAGTAAATGGCTATATCATGTTTAAATGGAAAATTTGTGTGAACATTGAAGAAGAATGTAGAATATTGATAAAATATTAGGCAAATACTGAGTTTACCATCCCTTTAATTATTTGTCTGGTTACAAAGACCCTGGCATGGTTGTTAGGTCAAGTATATGAACTGATTATCCAGTAAAATAAACACATAAAGAGACACTTAAAGGGACATGAAACCCATATTTTTCCTTTAATTATTTAGACGTAGAATACCATTTTTAAAAAGTTTCCAATTTACTTCTATTATCAACTTTGCTTTGTTCTCTTGTTATTCTTTGTTGAAGATATATCTAGATAGGTAGTGTGCACATGTATGGAGCACTACATGACAGGAAATAGTGCTGCCATCTAGTGCTCTTGCTAATGTATAATATTGTTGCAAAACTGCTGCCATAGTACTGCAGACACGTGCACACTGCTGAACTTACCTCCCTGCTTTTCAACAAAGAATAGCAAGAAAATCAAGAAAATTTGATAATATAAGTAAAATGGAAAGTTATTTAAAATTGTATGTTCTATCTGAATCATGAAAGAAATGTTTTGGGTTTTATGTCCCTTTAAAAATCTGATATTTTAAGACCTCTGACTGGCAGACAAATTTTTAAAGGCTACTTACATCATTGAGGCAGGTGTGAGTGTGGGATGCTGGGATGAAGAGAGCAGGTAAGTACTGCTACCTACAGAAAATCACTATTCTATTGGGACTGCAAACATCTTGAGATTTTTAAATAAAATGTTTATTTGTGCATTATGAAACAACCTTGCAATATATTTTCATTTTTTATTTTGCTCCCTTTTCATGTAATTTAGCACTGCAAATTGAGAAATTTCTACTTCTCAGAACATGAAAAGCACCCTGCTGACTTCTCCAGGCTAAACCTGCAGTGGGGTGAATTTATCATCCCTGCAAGCAGACATGTTCGCAAGTAGTGAACCTGTCCGCCTGCAAGCAGCACTTGTGATGTGTAACTGCACAGCAAATGTATTGTTGCACAAGAGGATTCTTGTGCAATGCCGCCCCCTGCTGTGGTGCAACCAATTGCACTAGAGCAGGGAATGTCAATCCCCAAACGGTGAAAACAACTGCTAAACAGAGTACTTTATACTAACACTATGACCGTGGCTTAGGGGTGCCAAATATCCCTTATTTCCATGGATCTCCCTCATTTACCCAAACTTTTTTACAGTCTCCCAGGGTCCCTTGTTTATCTACTCTTAGACATTTCTTTCCATTATTTTTTACAACATATAAAATCTTCATTCTTAACATTCAACATTGTACTCTTGTACTCTAATTTAGCTAATGATTTTGATGTAACTGACAGTTTAATGTTTTTATTCCCACTGTGCCTTTAAAGGGACACTAAAGTCCAAATTCAACTTTCATGATTCAGAGCACACAGATTTAAAGGGACACTAAACCTCAAAAAAATTATTTCATGATTCAGGTAGAGAATACAATTTTAAACAACATTCAAATTTACTTCTATTATCTAATTTGCTTCATTCTTTAGATATGCTTTGTTGAAGAAATAGCAATGCGCATGGGTGAGCCAATCACATGAGGCAACTATGTGCAGCCAACAATCAGCAGTTACTCAGCTTATCTAGATATGCTTTTCAGCAAAGATTATCGAGAGAATGATGCAAATTAGATAACAGAAGTAAATTAGAAATGTGTTTAAAATTGCATGCTCTTTCTAAATCATAAAAGAAAAAATTTGGGTTTCATGTCCCTTTAAGAGTCTTTCCAATTAACTTCTTTGATCAAATTTTGCACAATCTTTTTATATACACACGTTCTGAGGCACCAGCTCCTACTGAGCATGTGCACAAGTTCACAGGGTATACGTATACTCGTCTGTGATTGGCTGATGGCTGTCACATGATATAGGGGGCCGTCAAATGGTGAAAAAATACAGAAAAAAAATCTACTGCTTATTTGAAATTCAGAGTAAGTGTTATTGTATTGTCATTGTATTATGCGCTTGCTAATTATGCAATTCTGCTGTATTTAGTGGTCCTTCCTTAAAGGGACATGAAACCCAAAATTTTTCTAGCATGATTCAGATAGAGAATACAATTTTAAACAACTTTCCAATTTACTTCTATTATTTAATTTGCTTCCTTCTGTTGTTATCATTTGCTGAAAGGTTTATCTAGGCAAGTTCATGAGCAGCAGAGAACCTAGGTTCTAGCTGTTGATTGGTGGCTCCATATATATATTGAAGATGATTGGCCCATGTGTTCAGTTAGAAACTAGTAGTGCATTGCTGTTCCTTCAACAAATGATACCAAGAGAATGAAACAGATTAGGTAATAGAAGTAAATTAGAAAGTTGTTTAAAATTGTATTCTCTATCTGAATCATGAAAGAGAAATTTTGGGTTTCATGTCCCTTTAACCCCTTAAGGACAAGGCCATTTTTCAATTTCTTTCCCTTAAGGACCAGGGCTATTTTTTCATTTCTGCGGTGTTTGTGTTTAGCTGCAATTTTCCTCTTACTCATTTACTGTACCCACACATATTATATACCGTTTTACTCGCCATTAAATGGACTTTCTAAATATACCATTATATTCATCATATCTTATAATTTACCATCATTTTTTTATAAAATATGATGAAAAAAATGGAAAAAAACACACTTTTTCTAACTTTGACCCT
This sequence comes from Bombina bombina, assembly GCF_027579735.1. Taxonomy (NCBI): domain Eukaryota; kingdom Metazoa; phylum Chordata; class Amphibia; order Anura; family Bombinatoridae; genus Bombina; species Bombina bombina. The sequence continues at coordinate 874,333,050 of NC_069500.1, forward strand.
CAAAATCTGTTGCACATCTACAACCTCCAAAAAATACCCATGCTTAATAGTTTCTAAATTTTGTCCTGTTTACATGTTCTTTGCTTTTATGCAAGTTATAGGGCAATAAGTACAAATAGCACTTTGCTATTTCCAAACCATTTTCTTTCAAAATTAGCGATAGTTACATTGGAACACTGATATCTGTTTGGAATCCCTAAATATCCCTTGACATGTATATTTTTTTTAGTAGACATCCCAAAGTATTGATCTAGGCCCATTTTGGTCTATTTCATGCCACCATTTCACCGCCAAATGCGATCAAATAAAATCATTCACTTTTTCACAAACTTTTTCACAAATATTAGGTTTCTCACTGAAATTATTTACAAACAACCTGTGCAATTACGGCAATTACTCTATACCTCACATTTACTTCCAAACCAACCCTTGGGGGGCATCATAGAATTATAATGATATAAGTCAGACAAGGACTCAAGCTGTAACCACTGACTTTTATATTACTGTCAGACTAGTGATGTACCGCCATAACGCACTCTAGTTTCATTTAATTTGAATACTTTGTGACCTGGAGGTTGCATGGCCATTGGCCGCCTTTCACTCATTCACACTGACTGTGATTTTAATTCACATACCCCCCGTTTTTAATATTTCTAATAAATGTTAAGTTTTAAATCCGCCATTTCCTAGGATTATCATTCCTATGGTAACCTTTGATAATTTTTCCCAAGTGCTGTTGAGTGCTATCCATGTACATTCTTTCAATTGCCAAGGCAATTGGTATTTTCCTATATATGGCTTTGGCATTACTTTTTGGTAATTAGAAGGCAACTAAATGCTGCTGCGCACCAAACTTGTATTATGCCCAGCAGTGACAGGGTGAATTAGGTATCTTGTAGGGAGCTTGAAGGGTTAATTTTAGCTTTAGTGTAGAAATCAGCCTCCCATCTGACACATCCCACCCCCTGATCCCTCCCAAACAGCTCTCTTCCCTCCCCCACCCACACATGTCCCCGCCATCTTAAGTACTGGCAGAAAGTCTGCCAGTATTAAAATAAAAGTTTTATTTTGCTTTTTTTTTTTAATTATTTAAAAAAAAAAATCATATTCTGCTGTGTAGGATCCCCCCTTAGCCCCCAACCTGCCTGATCCCCCCCAAAGAGCTCTCTAACCCTCCCCCCACTAACTATTAGCCACCATTTTGGGTACTGGCAGACAGTCTGCCAGTACCCACTTTGCAAAATAACTTTTTTTTTTTTTTAAACCTAACTTTTTCTGTAGTGTAGCTGCCCCCCTCCATACCCTACACCCTCCCTCTCCCAGATCACCCCTCCTCTGCACCCACCACCCACTCCCAGCAAAAAAAAATCCCCAGCAAGTGCCTTTGATCATGGGTGCGCACGCACGCGCAATCGCGCACCCCCACCTCCAGCGCGCGCACCCAGCACAGAGAACAGCCGGAAGGAAGTCACCTCCCTGCAATGGCTCCCACCCACCAACAATCGGCACCATCACTGGCCGATGCAGAGAGGGCCACAGAGTGGCTCTCTCTGCATCGGTGTGCCTAAAAAGGTATTGCAGTGATGCCTCAATATCGAGGTATCACTGCAATACCTTGAAAGCGGCTGGAAGCGATCAGGATCGCTTCCAGCTGCTTGAAACCCTTAACGACGTACAGGGTAAATCTCTGGTCTTTAAAGACCAGTTTGTGTAAGACGTACCCTGTACGACATGCGTCGTTAAGGTGTTAAATGAGATTTGCAGAAAGTTGTTGTATGTATTCAGATAGATTGTGTAAATGAAGGTGATTTGTATGAAGAATTTTGTTGTAAAAAACTGTAACAAATTGTAAAAAAAAAATTTTTTTTTCAGTAACTACTGTACAAGTTGATTATTTCCTACGTGAAATTTGTCAATTCGTATAGTCTCCCTTATTTTCTTCAAAAAAAGTTTGCAATTCTACCGTGGCTAGTTTTATGGTCTGCAGACTAAAGCCCAGATTGGCTTCTCCAAATAAGGTACATTTTGGGTGGAGTTTGTCTATTGAAAAATAACTGCAGTTAAAAAAATGTTCATTTGTTTTAAAAACATTAAGACTTGGCTGATATGTTATTCTACAGCAAAACAACAGAAATGTCTTGTAATTAAAAGTTGTTTACCGTCCCTTTAATGTCACATAGTGGATAAAATGAATGCTCTATAATTCTATATCTCACTGTTACAAAAAAAAAAATTGGTCCTATTGGCATACTGAAGATTATGTGTTACTACAACAAGGAGGTTAAAAAAAGGATCATGATATGTATTACTTGCACAATAGAGGTTAACTCACTAGTTTGTGTGTGTTATTAGCACAAAGAGTTAAACCACTGACCTGCCATGCACGGAGGGTTAAAAAAAAAATATATATATATACCCATTTTTTTGCTTAAACATTACAAGCCACAGAAATCCAGTATTTTCACCTAATGGATAATATTAAAAGGGACAGCACACATTTTTTTTACTTTTACAATTGCTTTTAAAGGGAAACTCAGGTCAAATGAAATGTTCATGATTCAGATACAGCATGTAATTTTAAACAACTTTCCAATTTACTTCCATTAAAAAAATGTGCACAGTCTTTTATATTTACACATTTTGAGTCACCAGCTCCTACTGAGCATGTGTAAGAACTCATACTATACGTATATGCATTTGTGATTGGCTGATTGCTATCACATGGTACAGGGGGAGTGGAAATATACATAACTTTGAAATTTGTTATAAAAAAATCTACTACTCTTTTGAAATTCAGAGTAAATGCTATTGTATTGTCTTGTTATCTTGCATTAGTTGATTATGCAAATCTACTGTGTTTACTGGTCCTTTAAGGCCTAGTATAGTCCAATAAATGTTACTTTACTAGTATTGCAACAAAAATGTGTGGTGCTCTGTTGTCTCCTATTCAATGCAGATGGGTGTGCGTAAATATATGTAGCTTTGACCAGATCCTTACGTCTTCAAGCTTAAAGACTTAGATGGTCTATGATTACGGCGCATTTGTATTGCCGAAACGCGTAAGACCGAGCACCACTTTACACATTACCTGATGTGATCTCTATTTTTTGTTAAACTTCCTGATGAAATAAAGAATTTATCTTAAGGATGATGCCTGGATCTACAGTTTTTTCTACTGATTTCTTTACTAGTATTATGCCACGTTTTTATACAGAACTTACCCTTTAACTGGTTTGCTATCCCAGTTTGCTGCACAAGCAGTTTTTTCCTGTAGTTGTCAGCGGGGCCAACCAGAAGTACGCTGATTGTACCATTGACTTTAATAAAAAAGGGTTTCAGATCCTGCACTCAAAATAATGTATGACCTGGCTTAATTTTGGACTCAATTCCGGATTCTAAAATCCTCTTTCATGAGCAACATACTGGTTGCTATTCCTGTTCTGTTCCCAGAATTCAAGATCTCAGCTTCCATACCTAAGTTACCATTTCTATTTACCTTCGCAAATTTTGGGTAATGCTTTGCTATTAATCTCAGTCCTGTAAATCCATTTGTATTCAATTATGAGGATATGATGATGTGCCTTTTATTATGCCATAAATGTGATCACAAACATTATAATAAATGTTCCCAGGCATATAAATTTATAGTTTATAAGGATAATAAAATAGGATTACGGATAAAGGTTTGACTGTGGTACCAGGGCTAAAATGATGCTGTAAAATACCAAGAGCATTTTGGGAAAATAGCAAAAACTTTCATTGTAAAGGTTCTTTTAGCTATATCAAAAAGGTTAATAAGTTAAGCAACACAAATATTATAAAGTGCATAATTAAAGGGACAGTCTACACCAGAATTTTTATTGTTTTAAAATATAGATAATCCCTTTATTACCCATTCCCCAGTTTTGCATAACCGACACAGTTATAATAATATACTTTTAACCTCTGTGATTATCTTGTATCTAAGCCTCTGCAAACTGCCCCTTTATTTCAGTTCTTTTGACAGACTTCCAGTTTAGCCAATCAGTGCCTGCTACCAGATAACTTCACGTGCACGAGCACAGTGTTATCTATATGAAATACATGAACTAACACCCTCTAGTGGTGAAAAACTGTTAAAATGCAATCTGAAAGAGGTGGGCTTCAAGGTCTAAGAAATTAGCATATGAACCTCCTAGGTTAAGCTTTCAACTAAGAATACCAAGAGAACAAAGCAAAATTGGTGATAAAAGTAAATTGGAAAATTGTTTAAAATTACATGCTCTATCTGAATCATGAAAGTTTATTTTGGCCTAGTCTGTCCCTTTAATGAAGCTCACTGATTGCATACACATTTCATCCCAAAGTTTTTGTATATTTTAACATGATTTTCATTTTAATAAGGACCAGAAAAAAAAAAACACAAAACTCAAAGGATTGAATTTAGCTATTGGAACTTTCACACACAAAAAATATATAATCTTGCTTGTATTGTTTATCTGAAATGGTAACTATAGAAGAACCTGAAGGTTTACTTAAAGGGATAGTAAACACCAACAATTTTATTGTTTAAAAAGATAGATAATCCCTTTATTTACCATTCCCCAGTTTCGCATAACCAACACTGTTATAGAAATATACTTTTTACCTCTGTAATTACCTTATATCTAACCCTCTGCTGACTGCCTCCTTATCTCAGATTTTTTGACAGACTTGCATTTTAGGCAATTAGTGCAGACTCTTAAATAACTTCACGTGCGTGAGCACAGTGTTATCTATATGAAACACATGAACGAATGCCCTCTAGCTGTGAAACACTGTCAAATGCATTCAGATGAGAGGTGGCCTTCAAGGGCTTAGAAATTAGCATATGAGCCTACCTAGGTTTAGCTTTCAACTAAGAATAGCAAGAGAACAAAGCAAATTTGATGATAAAAGTAAATTAGAAAGTTATTTAAAATAACATGCCCTTTCTGTATCATGAAAGTTTAATTTGGACTTTACTATCGCTTTAAATACACAAACTGTATTGCTAATCCAGTGTTATAAAGTAGATCTCATAATTGCAATTGTCTCTGAAACTGAGCATGAATGTTATCTTAAAAATAAATGCTTAATAAATAAATGATCAAAGTAATATTACATGTCTTATTTTGCCGCAGTTGTTTTTTATTAGACTAAGCAGCCAATAGAGACTTAAGTCTGCAGGGAACAAGGGTATAGCCAGTTAGCCTCAGTCATATTATTAGTATAGAGTAAATTATTTTGTATCTGTTATCTGCTGATTGGTGGAAAATATGCAGCAGGGTTAGCTTTGAGCTTAGCTGCAGTGTACAGTTTAAACTCTGAGAATTACAAAAATATTTATTTTTCTAAACTAAATTATATGGCAATGGGACAAAATAATTAATATAAAGTATAGAGCAAATTTGTTTTACTACGCACAACTAAACATTTTATATAAAAATCTCAAGGTGTTTTCAAAAACACTGTTGAAGTTTTTTTTAGAAGCCACAGAGAGCTGCTGGCAGAAAACAGCCAGTGAGCAAATTAACATTGGAAGTCACATGACACTGCCAATTACTGGCTTGCAGCTCCGATGCATGGCTTTGTCTATGTGTTTAATCTCATTTGCAGAGGTTAAATAATAGAGTGCCATGTTAAGCAGTGAAAAAAATGGTATGCTCTAATGAATATCCCTTTAAACTGTCACATAAATGTATAAACATTTGTGGTGACTGTAAGGCTGCTTGGAGTTGCTATTTTTGAACCTGTTTGAAGTCTAAATATAGCAGATGGTTATTATGTCAAAGTTCAAGCTGTTAAAAAGTACCTCTAGGACATGATATTACTGAGCTATGGAACGGATGAGTGTCACTGGGTTCCTTCCTCCTTACTGTATTTACCTTCACAGCAGTTTGCTTGCTGTAAGCTTTTGTTGCCTCTTCTTGCCAATATTTAGTTTTTGTTATCTAATGCTTATTTCCATTTTAGTCATCTCCTGGCATCTTTTCCTGTTTTGCTAAATCTACTTACTCTGTCATGTTTTCCTGACGTGTTCTCTTTAATAGGCAACAATTTTTCATCCACAAATAACTTCAGAGTGTTTGATGCATATGAGGTGCACAGTGTCTCTCTTCTGCAGCTGCAATCTATATATTACACACATATGTTCTGGTTCACTAGATACTGATCTAGATATAATGTATATATTTAAGGTAATGTCATTTAATTACACGTCTAGAATGATGTGTAAACACAATCAGTTATTTATTTAAAGGGAAAGTAAAGTCCAAATTAAACTTTTATGATTCAGATAGATGTCATTTTAAACAACTTTCTAATTTACTTTTATCATCAAATTTACTTTGTTCTCTTCTTATTCTTAGTTGAAGGCTAATACTTCTAAGCTAATTTCTAAGCCCTTGAAGGCCGCCTCTAATTTAAATGCATTTGACAGATTTTTCACAGCTAGAGGGTGTTAGTTCATTTGTTTCATATAGATAACATTGTGCTCATGCACGTGAAGTTATTTAAGAGTCAGTACTAATTGCCTGAAATGCAAGTCTGCCAAAATATCTGAGATAAGGAGGCAGTTGGCAGAAGCTTAGATACATTGTATTAACAGAAAAACAAATATATTTCTATAACAATGTTGGTTATGCAAAACTGGGGAAAAGTAAATAAAGGGATGATCTATATTTTTAAACAATAACATTTTTAGTGTTAACTATCGTACACAGATAAACATAAATGAACACAGATGAGAACAGACACATATAGAGACAATCCTTTAGAAAATAAATGTAATGATTTTCAACAGAAAATCACTATTAAAGCCTATGGGAATATTTGTAGATAAATCATTTGCATATATATATATATATACATAGGCCCTGATCACAATCTATCAGCTCTGTCCTTTTTTTGTGGCTATTTTTCTGCCCAAAATGACCACGTTTCAATTCAACTCGATCACTATTACACATTTGTCGTTTCTTTCCAGCACCCGCGATCATGTTTTCGGATTCTCACTAAAAGCCCTATTTTATGGGGCTTTATATTTCTCTGCGGTCACAATCCATTTTTGAGTGACTTTTTAACACCTTTTCAAGACCAGTTTCTACTTTTCAAATTCAACAACTCAAGGCACTTGAGAAAGCCTGGAAAGGGCATTTTGGACATCTTTACAACTATTTCAAGACTATTTGGAAACAATCTATCATCATGGACATGTGCAAAACCCTTAGAAATGGCCATAGGAGACATTGTAGAGGTGTATTAACAAACATGGTATTAATTTAGTAAAGCTCTATCACTATTGTATAGGCTGTATATAGTGGACAGAGCACACATATACATATGGAAAGGTTTATATAAATATGTATATGTGTTAAGTAAGTGATTGTCTGTACAGCTAAGGGCATCTGCAGGAAAATTCACATCAGGACTGAAACATCTACAAAGGGAGTTCTCAAACTGAATATTTGCCTTTTAAGTAACACTCGCATTGTCATGTTTGTCACTAACTACAACCAGATGTTGAAACTGTATCACTCAATCATGAGTTGTAATCCATTTCCATCAGCACCACTGCTAAACTATCTGAATAGGAATTGTATGTTGTCAGGATGGGAATACTGGGCACCATTTTTCTATTGCTATATGATCAATTGTAAACTTTCACAAGTATTGTTTTTTTTTACAATATTTATTTATATTGCTAGTTAAAGCACCATTTCGATTTTGGAGTGATCTTAAAACAAGCACTTTAAAACACACTGTCATGATCGTGTTTGGACTAAGAGTGCATGTAGGCGCTTACCCTATAAAACACAGTCACAAAGGCACAATCTCGTTTGAAGGTCTGTTAGGCAGATGCAATGTTGAAATAAAGTGGGTTTACAGTTTCAGTACTTTTTTAATTCAGTATAAGAAGATAATATGGGCCCTATTTATGAAAGGCCTTTCGGACATGATCCGACATCATGTCCGACAGACCTCGCTGAATGCGGAGAGCAATACGCTCTCTGCATTCAGCATTGCACCAGCAGCTCTTGTGAACTGCTGGTGCAACGCCGCCTCCTACAGATTTGCGGCCAATTGGCCGCTAGCAGGGGTTGTCAATCAACCCGATCGTATTCGATTGGGGTGGTATTGCGGTGATGTCTGTCCGCCTCCTCAGAGCAGGCGGACAGGTTATGGAGCAGCGGTCTTTAGACCGCTGTTCCATAACTTGTGTTTCTGGCATGTCTGAAGGCTTCAAAGAAAAAGCAGGCAGGTGACAGCAATTCGTGCCTGGCATGAATAAGGGAGACTGATCCCGAAACGTTGCCTTTTTTACCTCCTCAATAAATGGTAACAATATTTGCTGTCACCTGCCTGCTTTTTCTTTGATTTATGAACTTGGGACCTAGGCAGTGGTCCTTGGGTGGCGTGCAACATTAAGCCTGTAAGTGGTGAAAAGTTCTATCTAAAGAGTCTGAAGGCTTGCCAAAAACACGGGCCCTCAAGCTCCATACGGAGTTTGATAAATGGGACCCTATAAGTCCTTTCAATATAAAACCAGTAGTCAACACCTTGTTTACAGATCACGTAAAAATGCTTTAACAAACAACAGAAATAAATTTAAAAGTGACTCTATAGGGATAGAAAAATGCTGCCCAGTATGCCCATAATTCCAAAATACAATTGGCATTCAGATGGTTTAGCAATGGTGTGGATGGAAATGGAATGCCATAGGTTTCTATGCAACTGATGATTGCACAATCCCATTTTAAAACCTGGTTATGAAGACACCACTACTGTTAGTGACAAGCACAACAGTGTGAGAGTGACTTAGAATCAAACTTTCATTTTAAGAGATTACTACACACCATTTGTAGATGTTGGGGTGCTGATGTGTCTATTCAAGTATGTCCATCATGGCTAGATACAAATGGAATTCATATGGTTGATTAGTGATGAAGATAGATTTGGATTACAATAAGTTATTGTCACACATGTAAATTAGTATTTCCCTTCTACAGTGAACAAAGGGGTTAATTGAAAAGACCTCTACTGCAACCTTAAAAGGTATGAATGGGCTAGTTTATCTGTCAGCATTGGTAACCTCCCCGTTTCTATTTCGAGAACAGGTACTTAAAACACAAAAAGACCTGTTCTGACCCTGCACTGCTATAGGCCAGATTACAAGTGTCGTGCTATTTAGCACTTTCTCTCGTGTGCAAACAACTCTGGAAGTAAACTTTTAACGAGCACAGTTTAATGCGCCTATTACAAGTTGAAAGTAAACTGCATGCAAGCGAAACCCGACATGCACTAACTTCAGGACTTCAGATATCGAGACCATGTTAACTTATTGCTTGGATGCTAACCCGACGCCAAGTTAGTTATTCATATTTTACATTCCAATATCCTTTATATGGAAGAAAATATTCTCCTTATTTTTAAATATATATTTATATATATCTACACCTATATATCTATATCAATATATACAGATATATATATATATATATATATATATATATATATATATATATATATATAAATAAAAATGATTTTTCTTCTTTAAAGCATTTGAGTGGAAAGAGCTCCAAAATGTATACATGGCCATCTATGTATATACATATAACTACATAAATACACATGTTTATACACATATAAGCACACACATATATATATACAGTATATATATATATATATATATATATATATACACACGCATAAACATTTTTAGACATACGTATGTATGTATATACATACATATGTATATTATATTATATTATAGCCCTTTCCATTTAAACACCCTAAAAAATATTTTTATGAACTTATATAAACTCTTTACGCTAGGTCTCAATCTCACTATTCCGACACTAGCAAATTTAGATTGAGCTCAAGCAAACGCATTTACTTTCAACTTATAATACGCTTGCAAGTTAGCGCAGGCACAATATAGACCTGTGCTAACAACAGTACGCCACTTTTAATCTGGCCCACACAAAGGGGTTAAACACATAGTAGAAGTACTACTCGGACCTGAAGATCACTGCTGGTCCCAAGCAGAAACTGCTGCTGATTAGCTAGTTGAACAGTTGAGTCGTGCGACTAGTGCTGCTGACTGGATCAGTGGCAGTTTCCGCTCAGGACCAGCAGTACATAGTAGCGCAGGGTCGCTAGTCTTAAAACTTCATGCTCTAACGAATAAGAGAATTACTTATTTCAACTATTATGGCCCTTTAAAAATACATTTGTGATAAACAGAATTTGTCTCTTTTAACTTAGTCATCCTGGCAAAAAACAGAATTTATGCTTACCTGATAAATTTCTTTCTCTTGTGATGTATCGAGTCCACGGATTCATCCATACTTGTGGGATATTCTCCTTCCCAACAGGAAGTGGCAGAGAGAGCACCCACAGCAGAGCTGTCTATATAGCTCCTCCCTTAACACCACCCCCCAGTCATTCGACCGAAGGCTAGGAAGAAAAAGGAGAAACTATAGGGTGCAGTTGTGACTGAAGTTTTTTAAATAAAAATATACTACCTGTCTTAAATAGACAGGGCGGGCCGTGGACTCGATACATCACAAGAGAAAGAAATTTATCAGGTAAGAATAAATTCTGTTTTCTCTTGTAAGATGTATTGAGTCCACGGATTCATCCATACTTGTGGGATACCAATACCAAAGCTTTAGGACACGGATGAAGGGAGGGACAAGACAGGTACCTTAAATGGAAGGCACCACTGCTTGTAGAACCTTTCTCCCAAAAATAGCCTCCGAAGAAGCAAAAGTATCGAATTTGTAAAATGTTGTCACCACACTCACTTTGCCCTTCCTAGCAGTTAAGCAGGCAGAGAGAATGACTGGGGGTGGAGCTAAGGGAGGAGCTATATAGACAGCTCTGCTGTGGGTGCTCTCTCTGCCACTTCCTGTTGGGAAGGAGAATATCCCACAAGAGAAAAAACATTAATTCTCCATCGGTATATGCTAGTTAAAGGGACATTTAACACTTTGAGATGATAACATAAAATGATTAATCGTATATATATATATATATATATATATATATATATATATATATAAACTGAGCAATATACTTTCATAATTTATTTTGTCCCCTTTTCCTGTAATTCCATTCTGAAATTGTGAACTTTTTAGCTCCTGTTAGAAATGGAAGTGTAGAAGACTGTTATATTCCACACAGCCATTGGCTGCACACTCTAGTGACCTATTTATAACTGTCCCTAATTGGACACAGCAAAGAAGGTAACCTAAGTTACAACATGGCAGCTCCCATTGTTTTATAGACACTAAGGAGCCGATTTATTAAGATATGGGCGGACATGATCCGCCCGACATCGTGAAAATGCTGACAGCATACTCTGTCAGCATTTAACATTGCACAAGCATTTCTAGTGAAATGCTTGTGCAATGCAACCCAATGCAGATTCTTGGCCAATCAGCCGCTAGCAGGGGTGTCAATCATCAAATCATATCTGACCGGGATGATTGCTGTCCGCCGTCTCAGAGGTGGCAGACAAGTTAAGGAGCAGCGATCTTACTGCTGCATTTGTAGCATGTTAAATCGGCCCCTAAAACTTTACACTTATTTTGTCAGTATTTAAACAGCTAATGAAACTTTAAAAAATAGATCTACATGTTATTCTAAGGCTAATCTTTTTCTTGGAATGCATCATTCTACCTAGCATTCTAGTGTTTAATGTCCCTTTAAGGATTCAAACCAACTGATATATTTTGTTTTTGTATACTTTCTGTCTAACCTATAATTACTCTGGCGCTTTCCTTTATTTGCATTGGTTTTGTCTCCTTAAACAATAACCATGGTGCTCCAGCTCTAAGCAATTAAAGCACCCTATGTCTATTCCATAACATGTAAACTCCCATCAGCTAAAATATTTTGACTGTAAGAAACTTCTCTTAAATTGTAGGATTCAAGAGGAGATTGCTGAACTGAATAACAAAAGTGTTGTCTTTTAGAATGAATTACGATCCATCAAAACTGGATAAACCTGAGGCATTTGTGTAGGAAAGTCAAGGAGAGCTGATAGTTATGCCCAGTGAGACAGTATCAAAAAATGTTTCATGTGAGCATGCAAGAGTATAATGTTAAAAGTTTCAGCAGCAGTGCCGGATTGGCCTACCAGCATACCAGGAGATTTCCTGGTGGGCTGCAGCAGCTGGGACTTGAAGATACTATTTAAAGGGGTGATTAATGGATGCAGTTAGATTGTAGGGTTGCTATATAGTATTAATCTGACATTTTTATTTAATATAAAGTAATATAATTAAATTCTGAAAAAAAATATTTGTATAGGAGTGTCCCAGTAATCGACTTTGAGAAAAAACAGAATTTATGTTTACCTGATAAATTTCTTTCTCCAACGGTGTGTCCGGTCCACGGCTTCATCCTTACTTGTGGGATATTCTCTTCCCCTACAGGAAATGGCAAAGAGAGCACCCAGCAAGAGCTGTCCATATAGCTCCCCCTCTGGCTCCGCCCCCCAGTCATTCGACCGACAGTTAGGAGAAAAAGGAGAAACCATAGGGTGCAGTGGTGACTGTAGTGTATAAAGAAATAAATTTTTCAAACCTGGTTAAAAACCAGGGCGGGCCGTGGACCGGACACACCGTTGAAGAAAGAAATTTATCAGGTAAACATAAATTCTGTTTTCTCCAACATTGGTGTGTCCGGTCCTCGCCTTCATCCTTACTTGTGGGAACCAATACCAAAGCTTTAGGACACGGATGAAGGGAGGGAGCAAACAGGTTACCTAAACGGAAGGCACCACGGCTTGCAAAACCTTTCTCCCAAAATAGCCTCCGAAGAAGCATAAGTATCGAATTTGTAAAATTTGGCAAAAGTATGCAGAGAAGACCAAGTCGCTGCCTTACAGATCTGATCAACAGAAGCCTCGTTCTTGAAGGCCTATGTGGAAGCCACAGCTCTAGTAGAATGAGCTGTAATGCGTTCAGGAGGCTGCCGTCCGGCAGTCTCATAAGCCAATCGGATGATGCTTTTCAGCCAAAAAGAAAGGGAGGTAGCAGTAGCCTTCTGCCCTCTCCTCTTACCAGAATAGACAACAAACAAGGATGATGTCTGTCTGAAATCCTTTGTTGCTTCTAAGTAGAACTTTAAAGCACGGACCACATCTAGATTGTGTAACAAGCGTTCCTTCTTTGAAACTGGATTCGGACACAGAGAAGGAACAACAATTTCCTGGTTAATATTCCTGTTGGAAACGACCTTTGGAAGAAAACCAGGCTTGGTACGTAAAACTACCTTATCTGTATGGAATACCAGATAGGGAGAAGTACACTGCAAAGCAGATAATTCAGAAACTCTTCTAGCAAAAGAAATAGCAACCAAAAACAGAACTTTCCAAGATAGTAACTTAATATCTATGGAATGCATGGGTTCAAACGGAACCCCCTGAAGAACTGAAAGAACTAAATTTAGACTCCAAGGAGGAGTCATGGGTCTGTAAACAGGCTTGATTCTAACTAACGCCTGTACAAATGCCTGTGCATCTGGTACTGCTGCCAGACGTTTGTGTAACAAAACAGACAGAGCAGATATCTGTCCTTTTAAGGAACTAGCTGACAAACCTTTATCCAGACCTTCTTGGAGAAAGGAAAGTATCCTAGGAATCTTAATTTTGCTCCAAGGGAATCCCTTGGATTCACACCAACGGATATATTTTTGCCATATCTTATGGTAAATTTTCCTAGTTACAGGTTTTCTGGCTTGAACCAGAGTATCTATGACTGAATCTGAAAACCCACGCTTAGATAGAATCAAGCGTTCAATTTCCAAGCAGTCAGTTGGAGAGAGACTAGATTTGGATGTTCGAACGGACCTTGTACTAGAAGATCCTGCCTCAAAGGTAGCTTCCATGGTGGAGCCGATGACATATTCACCAGGTCTGCATACCAAGTCCTGCGTGGCCACGCAGGGGCTATTAGAATCACTGAGGCCTGCTCCTGTTTGATCCTGGCTACAAGCCTGGGAAGGAGAGGGAACGGTGGAAACACATAAGCTAGGTTGAACGACCAAGGCGCCACTAATGCATCCACCAGTGTCGCCTTGGGATCCCTGGATCTGGACCCGTATCGAGGAACCTTTGCATTCTGGCGAGACGCCATCAGATCCATATCTGGAATGCCCCATAGTTGAGTTAACTGGGCAAAAACCTCCGGGTGGAGTTCCCACTCCCCCGGATGAAAAGTCTGACAACTCAAATAATCCGCCTCCCAGTTGTCCACTCCTGGGATGTGAATTGCAGATAGGTGGCAGGAGTGATCCTCCGCCCATTTGATGATCTTGGATACCTCTCTCATCGCTAAGGAACTCTTTGTTCTCCCCTGATGATTGATGTACGCTACAGTCGTCATGTTGTCCGACTGGAACCTTATGAATTTGGTCTTTGCTAGGTGAGGCCACACCAGGAGCGCATTGAATATCGCTCTCAGTTCTAAAATGTTTATCGGAAGAAGAGACTCTTCTCGAGACCATAGACCTTGAGCTTTCAGAGAGTCCCAGACCGCACCCCAGCCTAAGAGACTGGCGTCGGTCGTGACAATGACCCACTCTGGTCTGCGGAAACTCATTCCCTGAGACAGGTGATCGTGAGACAACCTCCAGCGGAGAGAATCCCTGGTTACCTGGTCTACTTGAATCTGGGGAGACAAGTCTGCATAGTCCCCATTCCACTGATTGAGCATGCACAGTTGTAATGGTCTTAGATGAATTCGAGCAAAAGGAAATATGTCCATTGCTGCAACCATCAATCCTACTACTTCCATGCACTGAGCTATGGAAGGCAGAAGAATAGAGTGAAGAACTTGACAAGCGTTTAGAAGCTTTGACTTTCTGACCTCTGTCAGGAAGATCTTCATTTCTAAAGAATCTATTATTGTTCCCAAAAAGGGAACCCTTGTTGACGGGGACAGGGAACTCTTTTCTACGTTCACCTTCCACCCGTGAGATCTGAGAAAGGCTAGAACAATGTCTGTATGAGCCTTTGCTTTGGAAAGAGACGACGCTTGGATTAGAATGTCGTCTAGGTAAGGAGCTACAGCAATGCCCCTCGGTCGTAGAACCGCTAGAAGGGACCCTAGCACCTTTGTGAAGATTCTGGGAGCAGTGGCTAAACCGAACGGAAGAGCCACAAACTGGTAATGTTTGTCCATAAAGGCGAACCTCAGGAACTGATGATGATCTTTGTGGATAGGAATATGCAGGTACGCATCCTTTAAGTCCACGGTAGTCATATATTGACCCTCCTGGATTGTTGGTAAAATTGTCCGGATGGTTTCCATTTTGAATGATGGAACTCTGAGGAATTTGTTTAGAATTTTTAGATCCAGAATTGGCCTGAAAGTTCCCTCTTTTTTGGGAACTACAAACAGGTTTGAGTAAAACCCCAGACCTTGTTCCGCTGTTGGAACTTGGTTTATCACTCCCATTTTTAATAGGTCTCCTATGCAATGTAAGAATGCCTGTCTCTTTATCTGGTCTGAAGATAAGCGAGACATGTGGAACCTTCCCCTTGGAGGAAGTTCCTTGAACTCTAGAAGATACCCCTGAGAGACTATTTACTTGTTCAGAGCGGCAAACAGAATGACTGGGGGGCGGAGCCAGAGGGGGAGCTATATGGACAGCTCTTGCTGGGTGCTCTCTTTGCCATTTCCTGTAGGGGAAGAGAATATCCCACAAGTAAGGATGAAGCCGTGGACCGGACACACTAATGTTGGAGAAATTGGGCATGTGCATTCTACTGACTCAATGGAAAATAGGGCTGGTCTTCATATTTTTCCAGGGCTGCTTTTTATTCCTAGCCCGGCCCTGTTCAGCAGTGCAGAGTCTCTATAGAAGATGATTGCTGAAGAAAATATGCTGTTTGATATCAGAAACATATTTCATGGGATATAATCTTTTGCACTCGATTTGCAGAGTTGAGGCTGTTATGTATTTCATGAGATGGCCCTTATTTTGGTGCTATGCCCTTGATCTCTTCTTTTTATACATATAGCCTGGCTATTTCATGAGGCTGCCTGTAGAGATTCATGTATAACCTCTGCCTACAATGAAGAGGAAACACAAATTTGTAGATGTGCTACTGTGCTTTACTCTGACTTTTTCTGTGAAGGACCCTTATCAGCTTGCACACTCACACCAAGGGGTAGATTTAAAGGGACATGCAACCCAAAAATTTTTTTTCATGATTTAGGTAGAACATAGAATTTTAAACAACTTTCCAATTTACTTGTATTATCAAATTTGCTTCTTTCTCTTGGTATAATTTTTGAAGGAGCAGCAATGCACTACTGGTTTCTAACTGAACAAATAGCTGAGCCAATGACAATAGGTATATATCTGCAGCCACCAATCAGCAGCTAGAACCTAGGTTCTTTACTGAAAGGTTTATCTAGGAAAGTTTAGGAACAGCAAAGAGAATGAAGCAAATTAAATAATAGAAGTAAATTGGAAAGTTGTTTAAAATTGTATTCTCAATCTAAATCATGAAAGAAGATTTTTTTGGTTTCATGTCCCTTTAACAAGCAGCACATGCTGCTTTCTACGCCCATTGTTTCTGTCTCACCAGTCATTTGAACAAACCAAATTCGATAACAGAAGTAAATTGAAAACGTTTTTAAATAGTATGCTCTGTCTGAATCACAAAAGAAAATGTTTGGGTTTCATATCCCTTTAACAGTTTCTGCTTATAAATAGGTAAGTTGTCTACCAGTGTTAATTTTGACGGCAAATTTCGATTTAGTCTTAGTTTTAGTCTTTTGACTAAAATGCCATTTTAGTTTTAGTCGTATTTTAGTCATCTGAATTGTTTTAGTTTTAGTCTAGTTTTAGTCGACTAAAATCTAAGGGGTTTAGTTAAAGTTTAATGCATTATTTAAGCATTTCTCTATAATTTGCAAACTGATTATATACTCCAGGAGTAAACATAACACCTGTTAATATTTATGGTATTAAGGTTTAAACATGCAATACAGACACAGATTTAGCCGTTGTGATATATAACATCTTTATTAAAATTACAATTAAATAAAACCAAGTTTCATAAACAAACAAAAGTGCAACTTTAAAATATAAAAAAACTAACTGTAAACTGTATTGGCTGTATTGCACATATTACCCAATATAAAAACTCTAACAGTTCTCTGTTAATAATTAAAACAAGTATCAAGTAACTCAACACAACAAAATGTTTCTGCAGCTAGCACAGGCACAGCATAACTTAAACCCATACTCGCGGGTTATGCTTATTTCTATAGGAAAAATCAATTGATTCACAGATTCGAAAAAAATTTCGGCAACGTAATTAACAATGCCCTAGAACTTCCAAACTCATATACTCCTGGAGTAAAGGTTTATTAACGTGTTTTTATTTATGGTATTAAGATTTAAACATACAATACAGATTTAACAGATTTAACTGTTGTGGTATATAACGTCTTTATTTATCTTAAAATTTAATAAAATTAAGTTTCGTAAATTTGACAAAAGAGCAGTAATTAGATAGGGATTGATTATAAACACCTTGCATAAAATGTTTTTGTCAGCAAATTTTGGTTTAGTTTTAGTCATAGTCGTTTGACTAAAATGTCATTTTGATTTAGTTTTAGTTGTATTTTAGTCATCAGAATTTCTTTAGTTTTATACTCATTCCAGTCTAGTTTTAGTCGACAAAATGAACACTGTTGTCTACACCCCTTAAACTGCAACATAGTTGCAGGAAACAACAGACTCCTCCTCCTCTTGCCTTTCCCTACAGACCATCACTCTTAAGACACTTGAAAGGGATATGAATGAAACAAAAACAATTCTCTTTTGTGATTCAGACAGAGCATTCCATTTAAAAAAAAAAGTTTCCAATTGATTATATTATCAAATTTGCTTTGTTCCCATGTTATTCTATGTTGAAGAGATACCTAGGCATCTGGAGCACTACATAGCAGGAAGGAGTGCTGCCATATAGTGCTCTTGCAAACGGATAACATTCTTGAAAAACTGCTTCCATTTAGGACTTGATTTATAAAGCCCTTTTCCTCCCTGTCAAGCAGTGGTCATAAGACCCCTGCTTCCCTACGCTCTTCTTCACCTCCTAGGTGGAGAATTTAAATCTCCCTGGTCTCATCCAGCTATGGAGATTGACAGTTCCTGCCTGCGTGTTATGGGCAGGGGGCGGGGTTGTATGCAAGGTCAAAGGAACGCTTGTGTGCAATGTTAAATTCGGGCAGCAAAACTACTGACATATAGTGCTCCAGAAATGGGCCGGCTCCTAAGCTTATACATCCCTGCTTTTTAACAAAAGATACCAAGAGACCGAAGAAAACTTAATAATAGATGTAAATTAGAAAGTTGTTTAAAATCACTGGCTCTGTCTGAATTCATATCCCTTTAAGCTTATCTAGCTCTACACTTCCATTATAGAATAGAGAGTAGAAGTAACACACAAATAAGGGCATGTACCAGACAGATGTAATTATATAGAAAATTATATATAATAGCACTAGTATATAGAAATGTAGAAATAACACAAGGTACAGAAATATTTATTATTATTTATTATATTTTACATACATGCACCTTATATATTATTTAATTTAAATTAATACTTTTATAATTATTCAAAAGGTTTGATGATTTAAAGGGACAGTTTACTAAAAAAAAAAAATAACCCCTTTCATTTGTTCCCAATGATCCACTTTACCTGCTGGAGTGTATTAAATTGTTTACAAGTATTTTCATTGCCCTTATATTGGCATTTGAAATAGTGTATTTAGCCTGTGGTATCCCCACTTATCCTGAAAATGTTTGGCCTCGAGACCAAGCTGTGTTAAAGGGACACTCAGGTTGAATTAAATTTTCATGATTCAGATACAGCATGTAATTTTAAACAACTTTCCAATTTACTTCCATTAAAAAAATGTGCACAGTCTTTTATATTTACAATTTTTGAGTCACCAGATCCTACTGAGCATGTGCAAAAATTCACAGACTATACGTATATGCATTTGTGATTGGCTGATTGCTATCACATGGTACAAGGGGAGTTGAAATATACATAACATTGAAATTTGTTATAAAAGAAACCTACCACTCATTTGAAGCTCAGACTAAGTGCTTTTGCATTGTCTTGTTATCTTGCATTTGTTGATTATGCAAATCTAATGTGTTGACTGGTCCTTTAACACAGCCAGAAGAAGAAATTACACTCCCAGTGGGTTATAGAAGAGATAAGGTAATAAAAACATAATTTATGCTTACCTGATAAATTCCTTTCTCCTGTAGTGTGATCAGTCCACGGGTCATCATTACTTCTGGGATATTGCTCCTCCCCAACAGGAAGTGCAAGAGGATTCACCCAGCAGAGCTGCCATATAGCTCCTCCCCTCTACGTCACCTCCAGTCATTCGACCAAGGACCAACGAGAAAGGAGAAGCCAAAGGGTGTAGTGGTGACTGGAGTATAATTTAAAAAATATTTACCTGCCGTAAAAAACAGGGCGGGCCGTGGACTGATCACACTACAGGAGAAAGGAATTTATCAGGTAAGCATAAATTATGTTTTCTCCTGTTAAGTGTGATCAGTCCACGGGTCATCATTACTTCTGGGATACCAATACCAAAGCAAAAGTACACGGATGACGGGAGGGACAGGCAGGCTCTTTATACAGAAGGAACCACTGCCTGAAGAACCTTTCTCCCAAAAATAGCCTCCGAAGAAGCAAAAGTGTCAAATTTGTAAAATTTGGAAAAAGTATGAAGCGAAGACCAAGTTGCAGCCTTGCAAATCTGTTCAACAGAGGCCTCATTCTTAAAGGCCCAAGTGGAAGCCACAGCTCTAGTGGAATGAGCTGTAATTCTTTCAGGAGGCTGCTGTCCAGCAGTCTCATAAGCTAAATGTATTATGCTACGAAGCCAAAAAGAGAGAGAGGTAGCAGAAGCTTTTTGACCTCTCCTCTGACCAGAGTAAACGACAAACAGGGAAGACGTTTGTCGAAAATCTTTAGTTGCCTGTAAATAAAATTTTAGGGCACGAACTACATCCAGATTGTGCAGAAGTCGTTCCTTCCTTGAAGAAGGATTTGGACACAAGGATGGAACAACAATCTCTTGATTGATATTCCTGTTAGTGACTACCTTAGGTAAGAACCCAGGTTTAGTACGCAGAACTACCTTATCCGAGTGAAAAATCAAATAAGGAGAATCACAATGTAAGGCTGATAACTCAGAGACTCTTCGAGCCGAGGAAATAGCCATTAAAAATAGAACTTTCCAAGATAACAACTTTATATCAATGGAATGAAGGGGTTCAAACGGAACGCCCTGTAAAACATTAAGAACAAGGTTTAAACTCCATGGCGGAGCAACAGTTTTAAACACAGGCTTAATCCTGGCCAAAGCCTGACAAAAAGCCTGAACGTCTGGAACTTCTGACAGACGTTTGTGCAACAGAATGGACAGAGCTGAGATCTGTCCCTTTAAGGAACTAGCGGATAAACCCTTTTCTAAACCTTCTTGTAGAAAAGACAATATCCTAGGAATCCTAACTTTACTCCAAGAGTAACCTTTGGATTCGCACCAATATAGGTATTTACGCCATATTTTATGGTAAATCTTTCTGGTAACAGGCTTCCTAGCCTGTATTAAGGTATCAATAACTGACTCAGAAAAACCACTTTTTGATAAAATCAAGCGTTCAATTTCCAAGCAGTCAGCTTCAGAGAAGTTAGATTTTGATGTTTGAAAGGACCCTGTATCAGAAGGTCCTGTTTCAGAGGTAGAGACCAAGGTGGACAGGATGACATGTCCACCAGATCTGCATACCAAGTCCTGCGTGGCCATGCAGGCGCTATTAGAATCACTGATGCTCTCTCCTGTTTGATTCTGGCAATCAATCGAGGAAGCATCGGGAAGGGTGGAAACACATAAGCCATCCTGAAGGTCCAAGGTGCTGTCAAGGCATCTATCAGGACCGCTCCCGGATCCCTGGATCTGGACCCGTAACGAGGAAGCTTGGCGTTCTGTCGAGACGCCATGAGATCTATCTCTGGTTTGCCCCAATGACGAAGTATTTGGGCAAAGACCTCCGGATGAAGTTCCCACTCCCCCGGATGAAAAGTCTGACGACTTAAAAAATCCGCCTCCCAGTTCTCCACTCCCGGGATGTGGATTGCTGACAGGTGGCAAGAGTGAGACTCTGCCCAGCGAATTATCTTTGATACTTCCATCATTGCTAGGGAGCTTCTTGTCCCTCCCTGATGGTTGATGTAGGCTACAGTCGTGATGTTGTCCGACTGAAACCTGATGAACCCCCGAGTTGTCAACTGGGGCCAAGCCAGAAGGGCATTGAGAACTGCTCTCAATTCCAGAATGTTTATTGGTAGGAGACTCTCCTCCTGATTCCATTGTCCCTGAGCCTTCAGAGAATTCCAGACGGCGCCCCAACCTAGTAGGCTGGCGTCTGTTGTTACAATTGTCCAGTCTGGCCTGCTGAATGGCATCCCCCTGGACAGATGTGGCCGAGAAAGCCACCATAGAAGAGAATTTCTGGTCTCTTGATCCAGATTCAGAGAAGGGGACAAGTCTGAGTAATCCCCATTCCACTGACTTAGCATGCACAATTGCAGCGGTCTGAGGTGTAGGCGTGCAAAGGGTACTATGTCCATTGCCGCTACCATTAAGCCGATTACCTCCATGCATTGAGCCACTGACGGGTGCTGAATGGAATGAAGGACACGGCATGCACTTTGAAGTTTTGTTAACCTGTCTTCTGTCAGGTAAATTTTCATTTCTACAGAATCTATAAGAGTCCCCAGGAAGGGAACTCTTGTGAGTGGAAAGAGAGAACTCTTCTTTTCGTTCACCTTCCATCCATGCGACCTTAGAAATGCCAGTACTAACTCTGTATGAGACTTGGCAGTTTGAAAGCTTGAAGCTTGTATCAGAATGTCGTCTAGGTACGGAGCTACCGAAATTCCTCGCGGTCTTAGTACCGCCAGAAGAGCACCCAGAACCTTTGTGAAGATTCTTGGAGCCGTAGCCAATCCGAATGGAAGAGCTACAAACTGGTAATGCTGTCTAGAAAGGCAAACCTTAGATACCGGTAATGATCTTTGTGGATCGGTATGTGAAGGTAAGCATCTTTTAAATCCACTGTGGTCATGTACTGACCCTTTTGGATCATGGGTAAAATTGTTCGAATAGTCTCCATTTTGAACGATGGAACTCTTAGGAATTTGTTTAGGATCTTTAAATCCAGGATTGGCCTGAAAGTTCCCTCTTTTTTGGGAACCACAAACAGATTTGAGTAAAACCCTTGTCCCTGTTCCGACCGTGGAACTGGATGGATTACTCCCATTAATAAAAGCTCTTGTACGCAGCGTAGAAACGCCTCTTTCTTTATTTGGTTTGTTGACAACCTTGACAGATGAAATCTCTCTCTTGGGGGAGAGTATTTGAAGTCCAGAAGGTATCCCTGAGATATTATCTCTAGCGCCCAGGGATCCTGGACATCTCTTGCCCAAGCCTGGGCGAAGAGAGAAAGTCTGCCCCCCACTAGATCCGTTCCCGGATCGGGGGCCCTCAATTCATGCTGTTTTAGGGGCAGCAGCAGGTTTCCTGGCCTGCTTGCCCTTGTTCCAGGACTGGTTAGGTCTCCAGCCTTTTCTGTAGCGAGCAACAGATCCTTCTTGTTTTGGAGCAGAGGAAGTTGATGCCGCTCCTGCTTTGAAATTCCGAAAGGAACGAAAATTAGATTGTCTAGCCTTAGGTTTGGCTCTGTCTTGAGGCAGGGCATGGCCTTTACCTCCTGTAATGTCAGCGATAATTTCTTTCAATCCGGGCCCGAATAAGGTCTGCCCTTTGAAAGGTATATTAAGTAATTTAGACTTAGAAGTAACGTCAGCTGACCAGGATTTTAGCCACAGTGCTCTGCGCGCCTGAATGGCGAATCCGGAATTCTTAGCCGTAAGGTTAGTTAAATGTACTACGGCATCTGAAATAAATGAGTTAGCTAACTTAAGAGCTTTAAGCTTGTGTGTAATCTCATCTAATGGAGCTGATTCAAGTGTCTCTTCCAGAGACTCAAACCAAAATGCTGCTGCAGCCGTGACAGGCGCAATGCATGCAAGGGGTTGCAATATAAAACCTTGTTGAACAAACATTTTCTTAAGGTAACCCTCTAACTTTTTATCCATTGGATCTGAAAAGGCACAGCTATCCTCCACCGGGATAGTGGTACGCTTAGCTAAAGTAGAAACTGCTCCCTCCACCTTAGGGACCGTTTGCCATAAGTCCCGTGTGGTGGTGTCTATTGGAAACATCTTTCTAAATATCGGAGGGGGTGAGAACGGCACACCGGGTCTATCCCACTCCTTAGTAACAATTTCAGTAAGTCTCTTAGGTATAGGAAAAACGTCAGTACTCGACGGTACCGCAAAATATTTATCCAACCTACACATTTTCTCTGGTATTGCAACTGTGTTACAATCATTCAGAGCCGCTAACACCTCCCCTAGTAATACACGGAGGTTTTCCAGCTTAAATTTAAAATTTGAAATATCTGAATCCAATCTGTTTGGATCAGAACCGTCAGCCGCAGAATGAAGCTCTCCGTCCTCATGTTCTGCAAGTTGTGACGCAGTATCTGACATGGCCCTAACATTATCAGCGCACTCTGTTCTCATCCCAGAGTGATCACGCTTACCTCTTAGTTCTGGTAATTTAGCCAAAACTTCAGTCATAACAGTAGCCATATCCTGTAATGTGATTTGTAATGGCCGCCCAGATGTACTCGGTGCCACAATATCACGCACCTCCCGAGCGGGAGATGCAGGTACTGACACGTGAGGCGAGTTAGTCGGCATAACTCTCCCCTCGTTGTTTGGTGAAATGTGTTCAATTTGTACAGATTGACTCTTATTTAAAGTAGCATCAATGCAGTTAGTACATAAATTTCTATTGGGCTCCACTTTGGCATTAGCACATATAGCACAGATGTCTTCCTCTGAATCAGACATGTTTAACACACTAGCAAATAAACTAGCAACTTGGAAATCCTTTTCAAGTAATTTATTATAATAAGAAAAGGTACTGTGCCTATAAGAAGCACAGAAAGAGTTATGACAGTTGAAAGTTAATAAACTGAAAGGTTATAGCATCAAATCTTTGTAAAAAACACAATTTTAGCAAAGGCTTGTTCCCATTAGCAAAGGATAACTAACCCTGATAGCAGAAAAAAAAGTTACAGAAATAAACGTTTTTTATCACAGTCAACTACAATCTCACAGCTCTGCTGTGAGTGATTACCTCCCTCAAAACAAGTTTTGAAGACCCCTGAGTTCTGTAGAGATGAACCGGATCATGCAGGAAGTACAGTGAGCTTCTGACTGAATTTTTTGATGCGTAGCAAAAGCGCCAAAAACGGCCCCTCCCCCTCACACACAACAGTGAGAGAGATCAGTAAACTGTCATAAATTAAATAAAACAACTGCCAAGTGGAAAAAAATAGTGCCCAAAATATTTTATTCACCCAGTACCTCAGAAATGAAACGATTTTACATGCCAGCAAAAAACGTTTAACATAAATTAAGTGTTATTAAAAAGCCTGTTGCTAGTCCCTGCAAATTAGGCTAAAGTCTTATGCACACAGTATAATTCCAGTGAAGTGCCATTCCCCAGAATACTGAAGTGTAAAATATACATACATGATAGCCTGATACCAGTTGCTGCTACTGCATTTAAGGCTGAGTTTACATTATATCGGTATGGCAGAATTTTCTCATCAATTCCATTGTCAGAAAATAATAAGCTGCTACATACCTCTTTGCAGATTAATCTGCCCGCTGTCCCCTGATCTGAAGTTTACCTCTCCTCAGATGGCCGAGAAACAGCAATATGATCTTAACTACGCCGGCTAAAATCATAGTAAAAACTCAGGTAGATTCTTCTTCAAATTCTACCAGAGAAGGAATAACACACTCCGGTGCTATTATAAAATAACAAACTTTTGATTGAAGGTATAAAACTAAGTATAATCACCATAGTCCTCTCACACATCCTATCTAGTCGTTGGGTGCAAGAGAATGACTGGAGGTGACGTAGAGGGGAGGAGCTATATGGCAGCTCTGCTGGGTGAATCCTCTTGCACTTCCTGTTGGGGAGGAGCAATATCCCAGAAGTAATGATGACCCGTGGACTGATCACACTTAACAGGAGAAATGTTAATTTTCCATTGTTCTCTCCAAGTATTGGTGATTGGTTTATGGACAGATATAAGATATAAAAGTAGCAGGTATATGTACACAATGTGATAAAGTAATGAGATCTGATTACACCTACATGCTCAACCCATTTTATTAGGTTGTGGCTTCAAAACACAAAACCAGCTAATTCCTATACACAAATAAGCCTTAAAAAAGTAAATCTCATACAGTTTATACTCTGCAGCTGGTAAAAAAAGTAATTGTAAACACATTAAGGAAAAACTATTTTATAGTATACTGTCCCTTTAATAATTAATTATGCAATTCAGGAAGACAGATTACACCAAGTCATCCCCAAAGAAATACAATTATGCAGAGTAACTGGATTCAGATAAGAGTATTCTCTGGAGTGGAAGTGCACGGCACGATTCATCTGTGAGGCTAAGGTGGTTAATTTTTAATATTGCAGAATACTGATGAAACATATTTACAAGATTTCTCATCAAAAGGATATCAAATTTATTTTCTTTAAATATGCCTAGGTTTTCATCCAGAATAAATTAATTAGATTCAATGAAAACTAAGGTTTTGCAATAAATAAATAAATTAATTAAAAAATTAAGAAATTCAACCCTCGGCTCAGCCACTAGTTGCAATTAAAGGGACATAAACCCAATTCTTTTCTTTCATGATACAGACAGAGCATACATACATACATTTGTGTACTATCTCATTTGCTTCATTTTCAGGGTATCCTTTGTAGTAGGAGCAGCAATGCACTACTGGGAACAAGCTGAACAAATCGGATGAACCAATGAGAAGAGGCATATATGCGCAGCCACCAATCACAAGTTTCTGGTGAAGCAATTCCTGCCCCTAAGCCTATACCTAGGTTTTTTTTGTTTGTTTGTTTTTTAACAAAGTATTCCAAGAGAATAAAGCTAGTAAGAGAAGTAAGCTAGAACTACTGCTCTTTGATACTTGTTACCAGGAAGGTAAAATAATTGTTCTTTGAAATTAGGAGCTATAAAGGTGATCTGTGTGTGATGTCACTGCTGTGTGTGTTACTGGCAGCCAAAGAGGTACAGGAATTAATTTGAGTGCCATTTACACAAATGTACATTCACAGTGTTTCAAGTGTGTTTTCTGATGTTGTGGTGGTTTTTGTTTCAATTGTTTTAACCGCTTGGCAATTGGTTCTCGTTTCATGTGTGAGATATCATGTATTGGGCACAACAATGCAAATTAATGCCCGGAAAGCCCAATAACAAAACAATAGGAAAGCTCAGTGAGAAGGTGCTCAATTAATTAACAACATTACCTTGTCTTTATAACAAGGTCTCTGGCCATGGTCATGAATACCTTATCTTATCTCCTCTGCTAAGACCAAATAGAGTCCAAATATAGCCTGATGATCTAAAGCTCGCTACTCTGCTGAGATTATGTAAGAAGTCTCATCACTTTTTCTGTGAAGGACCCTTATCAGCTTGCACACTCACACCAAGGGGTAGATTTAAAGGGACATGCAACCCAAAAAATTATTTAACCAACTTTCCAATTTACTTGTATTATCAAATTTGCTTCTTTCTCTTGGTATAATTTTTTGAAGGAGCAGCAATGCACTACTGGTTTCTAACTGAACAAATAGCTGAGCCAATGACAATAGGTATATATCTGCAGCCACCAATCAGCAGCTAGAACCTAGGTTCTTTACTGAAAGGTTTATCTAGGAAAGTTTAGGAACAGCAAAGAGAATGAAGCAAATTAAATAATAGAAGTAAATTGGAAAGTTGTTTAACCCCTTAAGGACAAGGCCATTTTTCAATTTCTTTCCCTGAAGGACCAGGGCTTTTTTAAAATTTCTGCAGTGTTTGTGTTTAGCTGTAATTTTCCTCTTACTCATTTACTGTACCCACACATATTATATACCGTTTTTCTCGCCATTAAATGGACTTTCTAAAGATACCATTATTTTTATCATATCTTATCATTTACTTTAAAAAAATGATAAAATATGAGGAAAAAATGGAAAAAAACACACTTTTTCTAACTTTGACCCCCACAATCTGTTACACATCTACAACCACCAAAAAACACCCATGCTAAATAGTTTCTAAATTTTGTCCTGAGTTTAGAAATACCCAATGTTTACATGTTCTTTGCTTTTTTTGCAAGTTATAGGGCCATAAATACAAGTAGCACTTTGCTATTTCCAAACCACTTTTTTTTCAAAATTAGCGCTAGTTACATTGGAACACTGATATCTTTCAGGAATTCCTGAATATCCATTGACATGTATATATATATTTTTTAGAAGACATCCCAAAGTATTGATGTAGGCCCATTTTGGTATATTTCATGCCACCATTTCACCACCAAATGCAATCAAATAAAAAAAATTGTTCACTTTTTCCCAAATATTTTCACAAACTTTAGGTTCCTCACTGAAATTATTTACAAACAACTTGTGCAATTATGGCATAAATGGTTGTAAATGCTTCTCTGGGATCCCCTTTGTTCAGAAATAGCAGACATATATGATTTTGGCGTTGCTTTTTGGTAATTAGAAGGCCGCTAAATGCCACTGTGCATCACACGTGTATTATGCCCAGCAGTGAAGGGGTTAATTAGGGAGCATGTAGGGAGCGTCTAGGGTTAATTTTAGTTTTAGTGTAGTGTAGTAGACAACCCCAAGTATTGATCTAGGCCCATCTTGGTATATTTCATGCTACCATTTCACCGCTAAATGCGATTAAATTAAAAAAAACGTAAAATTTTTCACAATTTTAGGTTTCTCACTGAAATTATTTACAAACAACTTTTGAAAGTATGGCATAAATGATTGTAAATACTTATCTGGGATCCCCTTTGTTCAGAAATAGCAGACATATATGGCTTTGGCGTTGCTTTTTGGTAATTATAAGACCGCTAAATGCCGCTGCGCACCACACGTGTATTATGCCCAGCAGTGCAGGGGTTAATTAGGTCATTTGTAGGGAGCGTGCAGGGTTAATTTTAGCGTTAGCGTAGAGATCAGCCTCCCACCTGACACATCCCACCCCCTGATCCATCCCAAACAGCTCCCTTCCCTCCCCCACCTCACAATTGCCCCCGCCATCTTAAGTACTAGCAGAAAGTCTGCCAGTACTAAAATAAAAGGTGTATTTAAAATAAAAATAAAAAAATTGTATAGCATATTTACATATGCAGCTGTGTAGGAACCCCCTTAGCCCCCAACCTCCCTGATCCCCCCCAAACAGCTCTCTACCCTCCACCTCTAATTTACTGGGAGCCATCTTGGGTACTGGCAGCTGTCTGCCAGTACCCAGTTTGCAAATAAAAATGTATTTTTAAAATTTTTTTTTATTTATTTTCCTTTTTTCTGTAGTGTAGTGTAGCTTCCCCCCCCACCAATCCCCCACCCGCTCCCAGATCCCTTAGATTAACTTTCATTAGGGATTTTATCCCCCCTTACTGCCACTTCTGTACAATGTTTTTTTCCGTAGTGAAGCGGTTCCCACCCGCTCCCTCCCCGTGCACGAGCCCGCCCGCCGCCCCCCGTGCACGCGCGCGCTCCGGTGCGCACTCCCGACAACCCCGCCCGCGATCCCGCCCTCCTCTCTCTTCAGCCTTTCATCGATGGCCGCCCACCCGCCTCCCACGTCAGCTCCCACCCACCAACAATTGCGGCCACAGAGTGGCTCTCTCTGCATCGGATGGGGGAAAAATGTTATTGCAGGATGCCTCGATATCGAGGCATCACTGCAATAACTGTAAAGCGACTGGAAGCGATCAGGATCGCTTCCAGCCGCTTTAATCCCCAAAGTCGTACAGGGTATGTCGCTGGTCTTTAAAGACCAGGTTGTGTGCGACGTACCCTGTACGACTCGTGTCGTTAAGGGGTTAAAATTGTATTCTCAATCTAAATCATGAAAGAAGATTTTTTTTGGTTTCATGTCCCTTTAACAAGCAGCACATGCTGCTTTCTACGCCCATTGTTTCTGTCTCACCAGTCATTTGAACAAACCAAATTCGATAACAGAAGTAAATTGAAAACGTTTTTTAAATAGTATGCTCTGTCTGAATCACAAAAGAAAATGTTTGGGTTTCATATCCCTTTAACAGTTTCTGCTTATAAATAGGTAAGTTGTCTACCAGTGTTAATTTTGACGGCAAATTTCGATTTAGTCTTAGTTTTAGTCTTTTGACTAAAATGCCATTTTAGTTTTAGTCGTATTTTAGTCATCTGAATTGTTTTAGTTTTAGTCTAGTTTTAGTCGACTAAAATCTAAGGGGTTTAGTTAAAGTTTAATGCATTATTTAAGCATTTCTCTATAATTTGCAAACTGATTATATACTCCAGGAGTAAACATAACACCTGTTAATATTTATGGTATTAAGGTTTAAACATGCAATACAGACACAGATTTAGCCATTGTGATATGTAACATCTTTATTAAACTTACAATTAAATAAAACCAAGTTTCATAAACAAACAGAAGTGCAACTTTAAAATATAAAAAAACTAACTGTAAACTGTATTGGCTGTATTGCACATATTACCCTATATAAAAACTCTAACAGTTCTCTGTTAATAATTAAAACAAGTATCAAGTAACTCAACACAACAAAATGTTTCTGCAGCTAGCACAGGCACAGCATAACTTAAACCCATACTCGCGGGTTATGCTTATTTCTATAGGAAAAAATCAATTCATTCACAGATTCGAAAAAAATTTCAGCAACGTAATTAACAATGCCCTAGAACTTCCAATCTCATATACTCCTGGAGTAAAGGTTTATTAACGTGTTTTTATTTATGGTATTAAGGTTTAAACATACAATACAGATTTAACAAATGTAACTGTTGTGGTATATAACGTCTTTATTTATCTTAAAATTTAATCAAATTAAGTTTCGTAAATTTGACAAAAGAGCAGTAATTAGATATGAATTGATTATAAACACCTTGCATAAAATATTTTTGTCAGCAAATTTTGGTTTAGTTTTAGTCATAGTCGTTTGACTAAAATGTCATTTTGATTTAGTTTTAGTTGTATTTTAGTCATCAGAATTTCTTTAGTTTTATACTCATTCCAGTCTAGTTTTAGTCGACAAAATGAACACTGTTGTCTACACCCCTTAAACTGCAACATAGTTGCAGGAAACAACAGACTCCTCCTCCTCTTGCCTTTCCCTACAGACCATCACTCTTAAGACCCTTGAAAGGGATATGAATGAAACAAAACAATTCTCTTTTGTGATTCAGACAGAGCATTCCATTTAAAAAAAAAAGTTTCCAATTGATTATATTATCAAATTTGCTTTGTTCCCATGTTATTCTATGTTGAAGAGATACCTAGGCATCTGGAGCACTACATAGCAGGAAGGAGTGCTGCCATATAGTGCTCTTGCAAACGGATAACATTCTTGAAAAACTGCTTCCATTTAGGACTTGATTTATAAAGCCCTTTTCCTCCCTGTCAAGCAGTGGTCATAAGACCCCTGCTTCCCTACGCTCTTCTTCACCTCTTAGGTGGAGAATTTAAATCTCCCTGGTCTCGTCCAGCTATGGAGATTGACAGTTCCTGCCTGCGTGTTATGGGCAGGGGGCGGGGTTGTATGCAAGTGCAAAGGAACGCTTGTGTGCAATGTTAAATTTATGCAGCAAAACTACTGACATATAGTGCTCCAGAAATGGGCCGGCTGCTAAGCTTATACATCCCTGCTTTTCAACAAAAGATACCAAGAGACAGAAGAAAAATTGATAATAGATGTAAATTAGAAAGTTGTTTAAAATCACAGGCTCTATCTGAATTAAGCCTGTCTAGCTCTACACTTCCATTATAGAATAGAGAGTAGAAGTAACACACAAATAAGGGCATGTACCAGACAGATGTAATTATATAGAAAATTATATATAATAAGGTACAGAAATAATAATTATTATTTATTATATTTTACATACATGCACCTTATATATTATTTAATTTAAATTAATACTTTTATAATTATTCAAAAGGTTTGATGATTTAAAGGGACAGTTTACTAAAAAAAAATCCCCCCTTTCATTTGTTCCCAATGATCCACTTTACCTGCTGGAGTGTATTAAATTGTTTACAAGTATTTTCATTGCCCTTATATTGGCATTTGAAATAGTGTATTTAGCCTGTGGTATCCCCACTTATCCTGAAAATGTTTGGCCTCGAGACCAAGCTGTGTTAAAGGGACACTCAGGTTGAATTAAATTTTCATGATTCAGATACAGCATGTAATTTTAAACAACTTTCCAATTTACTTCCATTAAAAAAATGTGCACAGTCTTTTATATTTACAATTTTTGAGTCACCAGATCCTACTGAGCATGTGCAAAAATTCACAGACTATACGTATATGCATTTGTGATTGGCTGATTGCTATCACATGGTACAAGGGGAGTTGAAATATACATAACATTGAAATTTGTTATAAAAGAAACCTACCACTCATTTGAAGCTCAGACTAAGTGCTTTTGCATTGTCTTGTTATCTTGCATTTGTTGATTATGCAAATCTAATGTCTTGACTGGTCCTTTAACACAGCCAGAAGAAGAAATTACACTCCCAGTGGGTTATAGAAGAGATAAGGTAATAAAATGTTAATTTTCCATTGTTCTCTCCAAGTATTGGTGATTGGTTTATGGACAGATATAAGATAAAGAAGCATGTATATGTACACAATGTGATAAAGTAATGAGATCTGATTACACCTACATGCTCAACCCATTTTATTAGGTTGTGGCTTCAAAACACAAAACCAGCTAATTCATATACACAAATAAGCCTTAAAAAAGTAAATCTCATACAGTTTATACTCTGCAGCTGGTAAAAAAAAGTAATTGTAAACACATTAAGGGAAAAATATTTTATAGTATACTGTCCCTTTAATAATTAATTATGCAATTCAGGAAGACAGATTACACCAAGTCATCCCCAAAGAAATACAATTATGCAGAGTAACTGGATTCAGATAAGAGTATTCTCTGGAGTGGAAGTGCACGGCACGATTCATCTGTGAGGCTAAGGTGGTTCATTTTTAATATTGCAGAATACTGATGAAACATATTTACAAGATTTCTCATCAAAAGGATATCAAATTTATTTTCTTTAAATATGCCTAGGTTTTCATCCAGAATAAATTAATTAGATTCAATGAAAACTAAGGTTTTGCAATAAATAAATAAATTAATTAAAAAATTAAGAAATTCAACCCTCGGCACAGCCACTAGTTGCAATTAAAGGGACATAAACCCAATTTTTTTTCTTTCATGATACAGACAGAGCATACATACATACATTTGTGTACTATCTCATTTGCTTCATTTTCAGGGTATCCTTTGTAGTAGGAGCAGCAATGCACCAATGAGAAGAGGCATATATGCGCAGCCACCAATCACAAGTTTCTGGTGAAGCAATTCCTGCCCCTAAGCCTATACCTAGGTTTTTGTTTTTGTTTTTTTTTTTAACAAAGTATTCCAAGAGAATAAAGCTAGTAAGAGAAGTAAGCTAGAACTACTGCTCTTTGATACTTGTTACCAGGAAGGTAAAATAATTGTTCTTTGAAATTAGGAGCTATAAAGGTGATCTGTGTGTGATGTCACTGCTGTGTGTGTTACTGGCAGCCAAAGAGGTACAGGAATTAATTTGAGTGCCATTTACACAAATGTACATTCACAGTGTTTCAAGTGTGTTTTCTGATGTTGTGGTGGTTTTTGTTTCAATTGTTTTAACCGCTTAGCAATTGGTTCTCGTTTCATGTGTGAGATATCATGTATTGGGCACAACAATGCAAATTAATGCCCGGAAAGCCCAATAACAAAACAATAGGAAAGCTCAGTGAGAAGGTGCTCAATTAATTAACAACATTACCTTGTCTTTATAACAAGGTCTCTGGCCATGGTCATGAATACCTTATCTTATCTCCTCTGCTAAGACCAAATAGAGTCCAAATATAGCCTGATGATCTAAAGCTCGCTACTCTGCTGAGATTATGTAAGAAGTCTCATCAGTCAGGTCTCTCACAGAATCTTAGAAAGGTAATTTTAGCTTGAGAGGTGTTTATCTCTTTGTGCAGGGTTCTGAATGAGAGACACAATCACATTACAGTATAATGTTAAAAAAAACGTTCCCAAAGGTTTTTCGCCGTTGTATATGTGAAACCAAAACCGCGTAAAAACCGGCCTCGCCCACAAAAGCCGGCGACGCCAGTTTTTATGCGGTTTTGGTTTCACATATACAGCGCCGCATATAAATGTGGCGCGTATATATTTCACCCGTCGGCCACTATTTTTACTCCCATAAGCTAACATAGAACCGCGTCGCAAATCAGTATCACATATTCAGCGCAAGGACTTACGCAGCAAAAATTGAGAAATATTTCTCCATTTTGACCATGCCACACATAGGCAGGACCAGCAAGACTTGCGCTGAGTTTGTGAGCTTCGTAACCCCCTGAAAATAGTAACTAACACTTAACGCTTGCGGAATATCTATCTACCTGTCAACTGCCAACCCCCACCGTAATACCTAATAAACTATATTAACCCCTAATCCGCCAACTCCCACATCCGAAAACATCTAATTAACCTATTAACCCCTAATCCGCCAATCCCCCACAACGTTATATACCTAATAAAGTGATTAACCCCTAAACTGCCATTACCCCACAACACAATATATCTTAATAAACTATTAACCCCTAATCCGACATTCACCCATATCGCAAAGTACCTATTAAAATTAATAACCCCTAAACCGCCATCCCCCACCAACGCAATAAACTTAATTAATCTATTAACCCGTAATCCGCCATTAACCCACATCGCAACAAACCTAATAAATCTATTAACCCCTAATCTGCCAAACCCCCATGAAAATAACTAATTAAATTACTAAGCCCCTTAACCTAACACCCCCTAAATTAACCCGAATTACCTAAATTAAAAATACTAAGTTACAAACAATTAAAATAAAAAAGCTAACATAACTTCAAAATAAAAAAAATAAGATTAAATTAATCTAAGATTACAAAAAATAAAAAAAATCTAACATTACATAAAATAATAAACCAAATGATCAAAAATAAAAAAATTAAACCTAATCCCTATAAAAATTAAAAATCCCCCCCCAAATAAAAACACCGCCTAATCTAATACTAAACTACCAATAGCCCTTAAAAGGGCATTTTGTAGGGCATTGCCCTAAGTTAAACAGTATGTTTACCTTAAACTAAGTTCTCCCTCTAACAGCAAAACCCCGACCCACCAAACCCCCCAAAATAAAACAACAATAAAACAACACTAAAAAATCCTAGAGGCATTTGTATGGGCATTGCCCTTAAAAGGGCATTCAGCTATTTTACTGCCCTTAAAAGGGCATTCAGCTCTTTTTCAAAGGCCCAGTAAATCCCTATTCTTACTGAAGTCCGGCGGTAAAGTCTTCTTCCAAGCGGTGATATATTCTATCTTCTTTCAGGAACAAGCCGGAGCGGAGTGGAGCGGAGCGGAAGACCAACGACGGCGGAACTGAAGACCGGCAACCGTGAAGCTATGGAGCATGGAGATCCTCTTCATTCGATCACCGCTTGGAAGAAGACTTCACCGCCTGGAACAGGACCTTCTCCGCCGGTCTTCAGGGCAGGTGAGGAGCACTTGGGGGTTAGACTTAGGTGTTTTTTTTTGGGGGGGGGGGGTTATTTTATTTAGATAGGGTGGGCAGCAATAGAGCTAGCTGATTATCTTGGGGCAATGCCCTGCAAAAAGCCATTTTAAGGGCTACTGGTAGTTTATTAGATTAGGGGGTGTTTTTATTTTGGGGGGCTTTTTTATTTTCATAGGGATTAGAAGTAATTTTTTTAAAATGTAATTTTCTTTATTATTTTCTGTAATCTTAGATTTATTATTTTCTGTAATTCTAGCTTAAAGGGACAGTCTACTCCAGAATTTTGATTAGACTGCCCCTTTAATTTACACTTAGTTTATTTTTATTTTTAAAGTAGTGTTAGTTTTTTGTAATTTAAGAGTAACTTTAGTATTTTGTAAATTAGGTAATTTTGGTTCATTTAGGGGGTGTTAGGTTAGGGGGGTTAGGTTAGGGGTTAGGTTTATTGCGTTGTGGGCTATGGCGGTTTAGCGGTTAATACTTTAATAGGTGTATTGCGTTGTGGGTTAATGGCGGTTTAAGGGTTAATAGTTTTAATAGGTAGTTTGCGATGTTGGGGTTGGCGGATTTAGGGGTTAATAATTTAGTTATTACTTGCGGTGTGGGTTTGATGGCGGATATAGGGGTTAATAGTTTAAATAGGCATATTGTGTTGTGGGGGGTTGTCGGTCTAGGGGTTAATACATTTATTATTAGTAGTGAGAGGGGGGATTGCGGATATAGGGGTTTTATGTGTCA
Organism: Bombina bombina; assembly: GCF_027579735.1. Taxonomy (NCBI): domain Eukaryota; kingdom Metazoa; phylum Chordata; class Amphibia; order Anura; family Bombinatoridae; genus Bombina; species Bombina bombina. The sequence continues at coordinate 874,368,720 of NC_069500.1, forward strand.
GGCTTATTTTTGGGAGGCGTGTTAGACTTTTACGGGAGATTTGTTATTTTCTTTACTATTCTTAGGCACCAGCAGTTTTCTAAAGTGCCGTAAGTCACTGGCGACGACAGAAATATGTATTTGTGCACATTTCTGAACGTCGCCAGTTTATCCGACTTACGCCACTTAGGAACTCCCAGCGCCGTATATGTAATACCTCGATGTGCGAGGTGAAATTACGGGCGGTGCGGGTTTCTGCGCTTGCGCTGAAACTTGCACCGTTTATTGGATTGGGCCATTAGATCCTTGTGCAGATCTATTCCACTCTTTTATTCAGTGAGCTTCATGAAACTTAGTATGGGTTAATTCTGTGTACATAGATTTGCAGGGGAGAAATGGCATTAAAGGGTTAGCAAAGTAAAAATGTCCTGATTCAGAAAGAACATGCAATTTATAACAATTTTCCAATTAACTTCTCTTATCTAATGTGCTTTGTTCTCTTGGAATTCATTGTTGAAAAACATACACAGGTAGGCTCAGAAGCAATGCACTACTGTGAGCTAGCTGCTTGTTATCACTGGCTCACCCAATGTGTTCAGCTAGGCCCCAGTAAAGCATTGCTATCTTCCAACAAAGGATACCAAGAGAATGAAGCAAATTAGATAATAGACGTAAATCTGAAATCTGATAAATTGTATTCTCTATCTGAAAAACAAAAGTTATCTTTCATGATTATGTCCCTTAAAGTCTATTTCTCAGCTCTGTATGTTTATTGTATAACATTTTGCTGTGAAGAAGTGGCATGTTATATCTGCAGACACAAATTCACAGTTTTGAGAACTGCAAAAACCAATATGTGATAATATCTTCAAGGTAGAAAAATTGCCCAAAATAATTGTTGAAAGTGGAGCAAGGGACAGCTGTGCATAGCTCCCTAAACTGGCACCGTCCTGCAAAATATAGGACAGTAGGGTTTGTATGCTGAAAAAACAGCCATGAAATATTTGATTCACAGATCTAATGAGTATTGCACAGCTGCAATAGTTTCTAATAATTTCATTACTAAATGTTATAATTCAGGGGTATGAAAACTTTTAGAGCTTTCGTGCTCACATTTGTGATAATCTTCTAAAAAGTTCTTTTGAGTACCCTCTAATTTAAAAGAACAGTAAAATAAAAATTAAACTTATTTGATTAATAAAGAGCAGTGATTCCCAAAGTGGGCAGTACTGCCCCCTGGGGGGCAGTGGGATTAGTGAAAGGGGCATTAATAAGTACAAGTGGTGGAAGGGGGGGGGCGGCACTGGTATTACCATAGAGGGCTCTAGTAGGTAAGGTGAGGAAGAAAATACTTAAAAGCAACAAAACACTACTGGGAGCTAGCTGCTGATTGGTGACTGCATATATATATGCCTCTTCTTATTGGCTCACTCACTTTGTTCAGCTAGCTCACAGTAGTGCATTACTGCTCTTTCAACAAAGGATACCAAGAGAATAAAGCAAATTTGAAAACAGAAGTAAATTGGAAAGTTGTTTAAAATTGCATGTTCTATTTGAATCATGAAAGAAAATGTTTTTGTTACATGTTTCTTTAAAAACTGTAAACAAGAAAACCTTAAAAGAAGCCCTTACTCGCAAGTCACTCTGTGGCTTTAAAGGCAAAATGAATTGTTAAATCACATTTATGTTCTTAGAGCATGAATAAATAATTTTATGACAAAGCCATTTATTGCCGTGCCTCTGTGAGAAAACAGATGCTGAGCTGGAAGTGGTAAACAGATAGAAGTTGTAGCTCAATGGAATGACAGCTAAATTAGCATACATTTTATAATGCTGACAAAGTGTAGAAATGCACATAAATGTAAATTTAATAACTGTTTGTAAGGAGAAAGATTTCAATGGGATCGCAAACAATTTGAACATAAATAAAAAATCTATTTTAGCCTTTTGTGAGAACATGTCCCTAGAAAATTGTACTGCCAAGCAGTTAATACGATGTCAATAACAAGTTTGTGACATACTTTTTTTTATAGTTATATTAAAGGGACATGAAACCCCAAAATGTTCTTTCATGATTTTGATAGAACATACAATTTTAAACAACTTTCCAATTAGCAAATTTGTTTCATTTTTTTGGTATTATTTGTTGAAGGAGCAGCAAAGCACTACTGGTTTCTAACTGAAAACATGGGTGAGCCAATGACAATCGGTGTATATATATGCAGCACCCAATCAGAAGCTAGAATCTAGGTTCTTTGCTGCTCCTGAGCGTTCCTAGATAAACCTTTCAGCAACAGATAACAAGAGAAGGAAGCAAACTAAATAATAGAAGTAAATTGGAAAGTTGTTTAAAATTGTATTCTCTATCTAAATCATGAAAGAAAGAAATTGGGTTTAATGTCCCTTTAAACTACACGTTTTAGAAGATTATTAGCAATTAGGATTTAAAGGGATACTGAAGTCAAAATTAAACTTGCATGAGACTCAGATAGAGCATGTAGTCAATTACTGCAGTCTTTCTGAAGCACCAGCTCCTACTGAGGAAAGAGTTTGCAGTGTATATGTATATGAGCCTTTAATTGGCTAATGGCTGTCACATGACACAGTGGGCCACAAAAATGAAAAGCAATCTTTGAAATTTTTTAGAATAAATTCTATTGATCATTTTAAATTTTAATCGTTTTATTTTGCATTTGCGGATTATGAAATTCTACTGAATTTATTGTCCCATTAATGAAAAAAAAAATTGTTTTTAAAGAAAAGTTTTTATTTAAGAAAACTTAACAGATGTAAGTAAAAAAAAAATGTTACTTCTACTATAGAGTTGCCAACTTTTTTTTTTGAAGGAAGGGAGACTAAGGAACCAACACATTTCACATAGGAAATTGACAAATTATACAGTAGTTACTGAAAAACACTTTGGGCATATTTACGATTGTGCGAGCGGACATCATCCGATATAGCGGATCATGTCCGCTACACATCGATAAATGCAGACAGCATACGCTCTCAGCATTTATCATTGCACCAGCAGTTCTTGTGAACTGCTGGTGCAATACCGCCCCCTGCAGATTCACGGCCAATCAGGGGGTCTCAATTACCCGATTGTTGGCGGACAAGTTATGGAGCAGCAGTCTTTATCAAGCTCCGTACGGAGCTTGATAAATATGCCCCTTTATCTTACAATTCAATACAGTTTGGTACAATAAACGTCTTCATACAAATCCTCTTCATTCACACAGTCCAGCTTAATACATTGATACATTCAACAACTTTCTGCAAATCCGTGAATTCTACTTCTCATTTAAAGGGATAGTATAGTCAAAATTAAACTTTCATGATTCGGATACAGAAGCAATTTTAAGCAACTTTCTAATTTACTCCTATTATCAATATTTCTTCGTTCTCTTGGTATCTTTATTTGAAATAGCAAGAATGTAAGATTAGGAGCCGGCCCATTTTTGTTTCAGCACCTGGGTAGCGCTTGCTGATTGGTGGCTACATTTAGACACCAATCAGCAAGAGCTACACAGGTGCTGAACTAAAAATAGGCTGGCTTCTATGCTTACATTCTTGCGTTTTCAAATAAAGATACAAAGAAAACAAATAAATATTGATAATAGGAGTAAATTAGAAAGTTGCTTGAAATTGCTTCTGTATCCGAATCATGAAAGTTTACTTTTGACTAGACTATCCCTTTAAGGCACAGTGGGAGTAATTACATTAAAGGTACAGTAGAGTAAAACAATTAAATATTCAAAATTAAGATAGAGATTGTCATTTTGAACAACTTTTTAATATCCTTCTTTTATCACATTTGCTTTGTTCTCTTGGTATCTTTTGTTGAAGAGTAAAGCAAGTTGGGCTGATAGGAGCTTAGAAGTGTCCAAGTGTCTTTAGCTGTCTAGGCAGCAGTAAATTCAATAATGTTTAAAGCAGTATTGTCATACACATTCATAACAAACACTGCTGCCAGATAGCTAAAGACACGTGCACGTTCCTAAACTGACATAGGGTTTAAACAAGAGAACAAACAATATTGAAGATAAAAGTATACAGGTGGCCCTCGTTTTACAACGGTTCAATTTACACCGTTTCAACCTTTTTTTCCAGTCATGTGACTGCTATTGAAAAGCATTGAGAAGCAGTGCATTGATTAAAATAACCAGTAGGTGGAGCTGTCCGCTTGTGTTGCAGCAAAGCCAAGCAAGCTGAAATTAATCAGTTTAACCAGACCTGAGCTATCGAGCATATTTCAGAGGAACAAGATCTTCCTGTCTATAAATCAGTCCAGATTGGAATGCATAGAAAGAACTGTTTGCAGAAAAATGCAAGTGAAGTCTGTGTTGTGTGATTATTTTATTAGGTTTATAATGATGTTTAGCAAATGTTTTTATTCATTTAACTTAGTTTAATTATATATTCTGTGTTGTGTGATTATTGTATTATGTTTATAATGCTGTTTAGCATTTAAAGTCTTAATTTCAAAGCTTTAAAAAAAATGTATTCAGTGTTACTTATAACAATTTTGAGAGGGGCCTGGAACCTATCTCCCTCACTTCCCATTGACTTACATTATAAACTGGGTTTCAATTTACAACGGTCTCGATTTACAACCATTCCTTCTGGAACCTAACCCCGGCGTAAACTGAGGGCTACCTGTATTGGAAAGTTGCTAAAATATTGTGCTCTATCAATTCCATCTAAGTTACATATTGGGGCAGATTTATTAATGTAGCGGATCATGTCCGTCCCACATCGATAAATGCCGACAGCATACACTGTCGGCATTTATCATTGCACAAGCATTTTGTGTGAATGCATTATATCATAACTGTCTTGTGTTTTTAACTTTTTCCATTTCATTTAGTGTTATAGATTTTCTTTTCTCACATTTTTTTCAGTTTCTGAAACTACTTAAATGCAAATGCTTAGAGCTTTTTCCCAATGGATTTCGGCAACCTTACATCATCACATCTCATAATATCTCAGCATCCTAACGTTCTCAGCCAGAGTGGATAAACACAATCTATGTTCATTGCTTACTTTTTTCAATTCAAAACCACTTAATGTATTTCTTAAGATATCACCACTACAATATATGCTCATATTTTTAAAGATAACTGTAGGGCACCATAAATATATCTTCTTGTCATTCCATGTCCTTACAGTGGATGAGAGATAACAATTCCACTAAAACAGTATATAGAAGCAGAAGCAATTTAACTTTAGGGGGCAAAGACTTAACCTACACAGCTTCATGCAATGGCCAGGCGGCTAGGGAATGAGTCAGAAAGCCTGTGGGTGGAGTCAATGGTGTTCTGTGGATGAAGCCAAGGTGGGTGGAAGAAGAGTTAAATGTTCTGTGCAAAGAACTGAGTGTCCCATGATATGTCTGGAGGGAGACTGCCACAGTTCCCATCATTCCATGCAGACAGCCAGGCGTGGTCAACCCTTTGGGGGCAAGCGAGGGACTTAAACCTGGGTCCTCTAATCCTAGGCTTGTTCTCTTGCTTCTAAGCCACGGCTGTTTCTCTCTATTTGTGTGTGTATGTAAGCCTTTTATTACCTTTCCTTATCCTGCCTGCAGCGCTGGGGCTGGACTCTGAATATTGCTTTACCTGGGTCACCTGTGCTCATTTACAACCTGTCAGTCAGGCTTACCTGGGACTTCCTACCAATTAGCAGCTCATTATATGGCTATATAATCCTGCCTTTTCCTGTGCTCAGGGTCAGTTCTTTGTTTCATGTTTAGGTGTCTTTGTTCCTGAAGACCCAAGACTGACCCTGGGTTGTGACCCCGGCTCTGTTCATCGCTTACTTGCACCTCTGGCTTCCTTTGATCTCTGCAATACGTTCACTACTCTCTTGGATTTACCTTAGTTTGTACAGCATACTCAGATCCTTGGTTTTTGCACACAGCCCCCATGCATTTATTCACAGCCAAGGTGGGTTTCTTACCTGATCACTTTGGGCTGTGATACCTGTAAGGATGAGCACATATCTCTGCCACAGACTCCAATCCAGGTAAGACCTTTACAGAGACAAGGTGGTTTGGACAATTATGAGTAATTTTCTCCCTCATACTCTACCCAACAAGCACATTAGGGGAGGCATCTAAAGGACTAGGAGTGCTGTTGCACCCTGGCCTGGTCCACTTCCATAAAAATTGAACTGATATTGTCTTTTATTAACAGTATAGACAATCTGCTTCAAGTAAAATATTTTATGGCCTTTTCTAATTGGTTAAGACAAATCTGATATTTTTGCTTCTATTATTTTAGTTTGTGCTACTGTTTATTAATTACAGGCAAACCATAGCTAAGGATGAGCACTATAGCATTCTATCATTACTGATAATACCTTGTCTGTTAATAAAATAAACAGGTTTCTAGGGAGTGTTTTGTTTTTCCTTCTGTTTTTATAGTTATCATTTTCAACTTCATCTACACGGATGGATCCCTTAAATCATCCAATCATGATTTAGCATATTGGTTAGAAGCAGGGCGAAATAAATGCCTAACAGACTTAGAAGCCGACAACAAATTAGATATTCTACCTACACATTTTTTAGTTGTCTAACAAGTATTTTTTATAGCAATATATCTACAACAATCTAAAGAGCAAGTAGTAAAATTCTGTAGCTCATTGTCTTCCTGGATTTGTCAAGCCCTGGGTTAGAAGCAAACATGTGCACAATAGTAGTTTTACAGCTGTTAATTAGAGCCGCAAACTTATTCTGTATTGCCAAAAAGCCCTATTTTTTAACAGGGAGACGAAAAGTTCTCATTGATTACTTTACATTGCTAATCTATGTTGTTGATACTTTTCAACAGATTTCCGAGACCATTTTACATTTCGAAATCTAAAAGCACTTAATAAACTCCTGATTTGCCCTTTTTGACATCTTTGCAAGTATTCCAAGACAATTTGTAATAGTTCTATTATGTTGCACATGTGCAAGACACTCTGAAATTGCTACAGACGACATTTTACAGGTGTATTTGAATATATGGTTTAGATTCCCTAAAGTTCTGGGTTGCGATCCGATATACGGCGCAGGTTTCAGCGCAAGCGTGGAAACCTGTGCCGCCCATAGTTTCAGCTCGCAACTCGAGCTATCTCATATACGGCGCCGTCAGATGCTAAAGTGCCGTAAGTCTGACAAACCAGCGATGTCCAGAAATCTGCATAAGTACAAATTTCTGGAGTCGCCAGTGACTTACGGCACTTTAGAAACTGCCGCTGCATAAAAAACCTGACTAAGTTATTAAATCTCCCGTTACTGTCTAACACGCCTCCCAAACATAGCCCGACACGTATACCCCTCTATCCGCAATCCCCCCTCTCACTCCTAACAATAAATGTATTAACCCCTAAACCGCCGCTCCCGGACCTCGCCGCCACCTACATTAACTATGTTACCCCCTAATATGATCCCCCTACACCGCCGCCACCTACATTAACTATGTTACCCCCTAATATGATCCCCCTACACCGCCGCCACCTACATTAAAGGGCCATAATACCCAAATGTTTAAACACTTGAAAGTGATGCAGCATAGCTGTAAAAAGCTGATTAGAAAATATCACTTGAACATCTCTATGTAAAAAAGAAAGATATTTTACCTCAAAAGTTCCTCAGTAGCCACCTCCCATTGTAAAGGATTTCTAAGCAGCATTTTAGTGTGTTTGTCCTGGGACATCTGAAGGGACTAGCATCGTGCACTCTCATATTATTTCACCAATCAGGTAAAGGAAGCTTACTATGAAATCGCATGAGAGTTAAGTCAAATCTCATGAGATCACAGTAAGAGTTCATGACCTCAGCACTGCTGATGCTGATTGGCTGCTGTTCATTTCTTCATTTTTTTAATTTTTTTACCTGCAGCTGGGAGCAGCTGAGTATAACTTTATAGACAGAACTTACTCTGCTGAGCTGAGGAAATTGTGAGGTAAAATATCTTCCTTTTTTACATAGAGATGCTCAGGTGATATTTTCCTGTCAGCTTTTTACAGTTATACTGCATCAGTTTCAAGTGATAAGGCATATGAGTATTATGTCCCTTTAAATATGTTACCCCCTAATATGATCCCACTACACCGCTGCCACCTATTTAAACTATATTATACCCTAATATGATCCCCCTACACCGCCGCCACCTATTCAAACTATATTATCCCCTAATATGATCCCCCTACACCGCCGCCACCTATTTAAACTATATTATCCCTTAATATGATCCCCCTACACCGCCGCCACCTATTTAAACTATATTATCCCCTAATATGATCCCCTTACACCGCCGCCACCTATTTAAACTATATTATCCCCTAATGTGAGCCCCCTACTCCGCCGCCACCTATATTATATGTACTAACCCCTAATCTGACCCCCTTACATCGCTGCCACCTATATTAAAATTATTAACCCCTAATCTAATCCCCCTATACCGCCGCCACCTATATTAAATTAATTAACCCCTAATCTAATCCCCCTATACCGCCGCCACCTATATTAAATTAATTAACCCCTAAAATACTAAAATTTCCCTACCACTAAACCTAAGTCTAACCCTACAAATAGCCCTGAAAAGGGCCTTTTGCGTGGCATTGCCCCAAAGTAACCAGCTCTATTTCCAGCCCTTAAAAGGGCTTTTTGCGGAGCATTGCCCCAAAGTAACCAGCTCTTTTACCAGCCCTTAAAAGGGCTTTTTGCGGGGCATTGTCACAAAGTAATCAGCTCTTTTGCCTGTAATCGAAATCCCCCTACACCGCCGCCACCTATATTAAAATTATTAACCCCTAATCTAATCCCCCTATACCGCTGCCACCTATATTAACTATATTAACACTAATTATATTAGGATTAATATAGTTAATATAGTTATTATATTATATATATTAACTATATTAACCCTATCTAACTCTAACACCCCTAACTTAATTATTATTAAAATAAATCTAAATAATATTAATAATATTAACTAAATTATTCCTATTTAAAACTAAATATCCTCTATCTAGGGATATTACAAACAAGAATCAAGTATTCCTACCACCATCGAAGAAAGATATATATAAAAAAGACGGATTACAGTCTACATTCTTCTATCCAAAGAGAGTCCAGGATCTTCATTCCCATAACGGAAGGACCAATTCTGAACAACAGACTCCCAGGGATATCACCAGGAAATAGAAGTTCCTTTACAGCGAATCACCTTTAAACCAGGGCACTCACCTTACCTCATAAGATTGAGGTAACAGCTGGTAAGCAGTAATTCCTCAATTGATTCAACTTTTGTGATACAATTCACCAACAAAAGACTTATATTTGATATACATATATTTATAATATATATTGTAAAGCTGAGCGCCTCCACTTTTATATTGTTTTTTCTCTTTCTATACATTTTTTACAGAGTCAGAGGTACTCTGTTTCAATATAGAGGCAGCACGCTAGACGCATACTGGGTTGTTTTAACCCACAATACCCAGAGACACACATCCTAGATTTTAGCGCAGGTGACCTTTTTCTCTTTCAAAACTAAATACTTACCTATAAAATAAACCCTAAGATAGTCTTCAACTCCTCCGCTCCGCGCCGGCTGGATCCTGGAAGAAGAAGAGGTCGCCGCTTGGAAGAATACTTCTCTGCCTGGAACAGGACTTTCTCCGCCGGTCTTCAGGACAGGTAAGGAGCACTTGGGGCTTATACTTAAGTTTTTTAAGGGGGGATTGGGTGGGTTAGAATAGGGGTATGTGGGTGGTGGGTTGTAATGGGGGGTTGTTGTTTTTTTTTACAGGTAAAAGAGCTGATTACTTTGGGGCAATGCCCCACAAAAGGCCCTTTTAAGGGCTGGTAATAGAGCTGTTTACTTTTGTAATTTAGATTAGGGTAGGGAAATATTTTTATTTTGGGGGGCTTTGTTATTTTATTAGGGGCTTAGTATAGGTGCAATTAGCTTAAAATTCTTGTAATTTTTTTTGTAATTTAGTTTAGTGTATTTAATTGTATTTTAGTTTAGATATTTGTAGTTTATTTAATTTATTGATAGTGTAGGTGTATTTGTAACTTAGGTTAGGATTTATTTTACAGGTAAATTGGTAATTATTTTAACTAGGTAGCTATTAAATAGTTATTAACTATTTAATAGCTATTGTACCTAGTTAAAATAAATACCAAGTTACCTGTAAAATAAATATAAACCCTAAAATAGCTACAATGTAATTATTAATTATATTGTAGCTATCTTAGGGTTTATTTTATAGGTAAGTATTTAGTTTTAAATAGGAACAATTTAGTTAATATTATTATTATTTAGATTTATTTTAATAATAATTAAGTTAGGGGTGTTAAAGTTAGATAGGGTTAATATAGTTAATATAGGTGGCGGCGGTATAGGGGGATTAGATTAGGGGTTAATAAATTTAATATAGGTGGCGGCGGTGTAGGGGGTCAGATTAGGGGTTAATATATTTAATATAGGTGGCGGCGGTGTAGGGGGATTAGATAAGATTACAGACAAAAGAGCTGATTACTTTGTGACAATGCCCCGCAAAAAGCCCTTTTATGGGCTGGTAAAAGAGCTGGTTACTTTGGGGCAATGCCCCGCAAAAGGCCCTTTTAAGGGCTGGTAATAGAGCTGGTTACTTTGGGGCAATGCCACGCAAAAGGCACTTTTCAGGGCTATTTGTAGGGTTAGACTTAGGTTTAGTGGTAGGGATATTTTAGGGGTTAATAAATTTAATATAGGTGGCGGTGGTGTAGGGGGATTAGATTAGGGGTTAATAAAATTAATATAGGTGGCGGCGGTGTAGGGGGGTCAGATTAGGGGTTAATATATTTAATATAGGTGGCGGCGGTGTAGGGGGTCAGATTAGGGGGTAATACATTTATTATAGGTGGCGGCGGTGTAGGGGGATTTAGATTACAGGCAAAAGAGCTGATTACTTTGTGACAATGCTCTGCAAAAAGCCCTTTTAAGGGCTGGTAAAAGAGCTGATTACTTTGGGGCAATCCCACGCAAAAAGCCCTTTTAAGGGCTGGCAATAGAGCTGGTTACTTTGGGGCAATGCCACGCAAAAAGCCCTTTTCAGGGCTATTTTTAATTTAGTTTAGGGTAGGGACATTTTAGTATTTTAGGGGTTAATCATTTTAATATAGGTGGCAGCGGTGTAGGGGGATTAGATTAGGGGGTAATATAGTTAAAATAGGTGTCAGCGGTGTAGGGGGCTCACATTAGGGGGTAATAATTTTAATATAGATGGTGGCGGTGTAGGGGGATTACATTAGGGGTTAATAATTTTAATGTAGGTGGCGACGGTATAGGGGGCTCACATTAGGAAGTTAGACATTTAATGTAGGTGGCGGCGGGGTCCGGGAGCGGCAGTTTAGGGGTTAAATACTTTATTAGGGAATGCGGCGGGGGGGCGCGGTTGACAGGTAGATAGACATTGCTCATGCGTTAGGTGTTAGGTTTTATTTTGCAGTTTGCGGTTGACAGGTAGATAGACACTGCGCATGCGTTAGGTGTTAGGTTTTATTTTGCAGCTAGTTTAGGGAGTTACGTGGCTCCAATACACAGCGTAAGGCTTACTTCGCCTGCAATTTGTGGCAAGGTGAAAATGGAGTAAGATTTCTCCATTTTCGCCACGTAAGTCCTTACGCTGTATATTGGATACCAAACTGCGCTGGTTTGATATACCTGTCTATGGGCCAAAAAACTACGGCCGAAGGCAGAAATATACAAGCGTAACTTCTAGGTTACACCGTATATAGGATACCAAACCAGCGCAATATTTGGCGTTGCCGGCTTTTGCGGGCGACGCTGCATATCGGATCGCGGCCCTGGTCATCGCTATTTTATAGTCTTTCTACAGCGGACAGGACAGACATTTACATATTTATATGTTCATTTACATATGTATCTGTATTTAATAAGTGGTATCTTGTAAAGCTAAGAGAATCTTTAGGGTGTAACAAGAAAAGGGAAATCAGGACCCCAAGATCTAGAAATGTCATGTAGTAATAGTATCTGTAAAGTGTTTGTTTCTAAATCACACTCGCATTGTCATGATTGTCAGTTTCAGTTGTCTTTATAAATGGGCTTTCAAACAGAATTGTGCCTTTGTGACTAGGCTTTGAAACAGGATTGCTCCTTCGTGACAGAGCTTACAAAAGCAACAGTACCATCATGACCAGGATTTCAAATGGGATTGCACTTTCGTGAGGGGTTTTCAAATGGAACTACACCTTTGTGACTGGGATTTCAAACAACATTGTCCTTCCTTAACCTTAAAGAAAAAACACGTTCAATTTGTCCAGGTTTTTATGGCTACATTATTAAAATCCCGGTCAAGCTGGCAAAATCTCGTTTGGAAGCCCAGTCCAGATGCGCAATTCCTTTATTACAAATAAATAATGAGGCTTTCCCAAATTTAGAGCAACAATTGTATAAGGAAATAAAAGTGCAGAAAGTAAATACTCTAATGTATTATATTATTATATTATTGTGTGTGATACTCCTAAGCCTACCTAGGTATGCTTTTCAACAAAAGATAACAAGAGAATGGAGTACATTTGATAACAAAAGGCAACTGAATAGTAACTAAAAATCACATGCTCTATCTGACCCATGAAAGTTTAGTTTTGACTTTAACATTTATTTAACCACACAAATAAATTAACTATTTTTTTCTCACATAAACTAGTTCCTTAGTTTTTTTCATTTATCTGAAAATGAATACGTCTAGTAAGAAATATACAGGAGGCTAATTAAGAGGTGTCAATAGTCTCTGCTGATTATATTTATAGTTGCATTTTCCCTCTCAATCCAGTAGTCAGCAGGAGATACAGTTGTACACTTATTTTATTGTTAAATAGTTATTTCCTTTATTTTTTATTTTTAAGTGAGACGAGAGATGTCAACACATTTGTTTTACAGCTTTAATTTAGTATGTGCAGGTGCTAAACAGAAAATATCCACGGAGACCATTAAATTGAAGCTCTACCTATTATATTCCTTCTCTATCATAAAAGGCTTGAAATGTAGGAAGGAGCTTTCAACTTTTATCAAAAGTCTAGATCCCCTGGGGTTATACCTTCATGACAAAAGAGAATAAGAGCATGGAGACTACCACCTTCTACTCCGTGCTAGAATCATAATTGATCTCAATCTCTGTATAGCTACTGGGTGGGCAGGGCTGGACCTGAGGATTCATTGTGAATCCTAAACCAGATACCAACAGAACAAAATTTGGAATTATGTTTTTTTGGTTCCTATACCTATTGTTAATTTTATTCGAAAACAACACAGTGCATGACCTCTCCATGGGTCCCTGTCTCCTTTTATGAGACCAAAAAGAAGAGAGACACAGATATGAGCAGGAAAAACTTAATTGCTTGTTCAATTGCTAGTTCCACTCAAGGTACAGTCTGTTTTAGCTCATTGTGCCTTTCACATAGAAGAAATATCCTGTAGAACATCAATCTGATGCTGCCAAAAAGACAGTCAAGCACCAAAAACATCTGATTATTTCTCAAGAGAAAATGAAAAACATCATATGTACATTTCATCCTCTCTCTGGGCCTTATCAGTGAGGCACAGTTGCATCTGTCTAGTGCATGTGAGCAAGGAGTCCATGCCTAGTTTCCACTTTTTAATCTTTTGGGAGACTCAAGAGTGATTTGCATTTGCCAAAAAGAAAAGAGATACACGCACTCAACTGAAAATGAACATAAGTTGGAAAAAGTTCCTTGGCTTGTTCATCAGGCCAATGCCACTGAGGGGGCAGTCTTTTAGCTCATCTTGCCTTTAACATCCTGTTGAGAGAAACATACAGTATAAGGCAAATGTGGATTTTTATCATTAATGTTTCTTTAATTAAAAAAAAAACTCCTAATAAGGTATCTCAACGCATACAGACAATTTGATTGGGGCATACACTCAACACATATATTTGATTGGCTACAAGAAACATGGACTAATCAATTTATCCGGCATCAAACTCAGAGTAAAATTGATATAGGAGTTTGTTTTAGTTTTCTAAATAATAATAATGATAATCATGTGGCAAACATTTTACATAATTATGATGAGGCTAAAGAACACCAAGAAACTGCCAGTCATTGAATCCATTGCAACCAAAAATAAATTATATAGGAGGATGCTGTATGCAAGAAACAGCACTACTGGATCCAACCTCATATAACCATTTAATTACTGATGTAAGTAGTATCTGTGGAAATAATATAGGCTAATAGGATTGATGAGATTGATTAATATTTAGCTGTGAAAAGCATTGCTCCATCTGTTTTCATCGGAATACTTTTACAGTAATCACAACTAGTGTTGCCCATATAACAGCAGTTTGAAAAATACCCAAGACATTGCATTATTGATTCTATTATTGATATAAATGATCAAGAAGTTTTTCCATTTTGTTTGCTTGTTATGAGTTACAAGAGAATAAATAACATGCAGGTATCGTTATAATATCTCAGGAGAAACCAGATTATGTTAGAGATAATTCTGGAGTTATTAGATCAGCATTGAACTACTTTAGAGTTATTTAGGTTTCATCAAGCTCGAAAATTCACAAGCTAAGGTAAAACCTTCTGAATGATATAAGAATTATTATATTACCCTTCTGATTACTTAACAAGCAGGTTCTGGAGTTTATTTTATAATATGAACCATATGTCACTATGTCATCTATCTCTCCCCCTCTAACTATATCCCCCTCTTGTTATCTCTCCCCCTCTCACTATCTCCCCCTTTCGCTACCTCTCCTCCTCTATTTGTCCCCCTCTCCCTATCTCTCCTCTCTTACTATCTCTCCCCCTCTCACTATCTCCCCCTCTTATTATCTCTCCCCTTCTCACTATCTACCCCTCTTACCATCTCTCCCCCTCACCATACCCCCCTCTTATTATCTCTCCCCCTCTCACTATCTCCCCCTATCACTACCTCTCCTCCTCTCTCTGTCCCCCTCTCGCTATCTCTCCTCTCTTACTATCTCTCCCCCTCTTACTATCTCTCCCCCCAACTATCTCCCCCTCTTACTATCTCTTCCCCTTTTACTATCTCTACCCCTCTTACATGATCTCCCCCTCTTACATGATCTCCCCCTCTCCCCCTCTCACTATATCTCCCCCTCTCACTATCTCCCCCTGTCTCTCCCCCTCTCACTATCTTTCCCCCTCTCACTACGTTTCCCCAACTATTTCTCCTCCTTTGACTATGGGCCTGAGGCGCAAGCCCTCTCATCTCCAGACTCAAGTCCAGATTGGCTGCTCCAGATCAGGAAAGTGGTGGTGGAGTTTGGTCATTTAAATATCTATATATCTATTTATCTATCTAAACAACTTTTCCAAGAAGGCACTCACTGGATATTTCCCATAAAACATAACATTTATTCTTCTTTTTTTTTTTTATTAGAGAGATTTAAATATAACATACACACCAGTTACTTATATGGATATCAATTTTTAATTACAAGATCATATGAAACAGTCAAATAGATTTCCATATATATTTATTGTGTCTCTCACTTTTCTAATTAATTTTCCCATGGACTTTATACAATATATAGAAAAGGGTTAGGGAGAGAAAAAAAAAGTTTTCCATATACCTTAATGATCAGGCCTGGGATACAGCCATTCTCTAAAGTTAGCTTCCATTATGAAAATCAATTTTTGAAAGGAAGGATAACTGCCTTTTTTGACTTAATATCTAGTTTAATATTACTTTCCATAGCTGCCAGTACTTTGGCTTGCTCCAAAAAGAGCTGATATAAAAAAATGTCTTTAAATTTAGAAAATGTAGGATTTCTATGAGATTTCCTATTCTTTAAAATCAATTTCCTACCAAGGAGAATAACTGTATTAAACAAAAATGTGGCATTTCCATATTCCTTATAGGTTGTTAAAAACAAAAAAAAACACTATGCCTTGAAAAACGTATCTTTTCTTTATTTTAGTTGCCCAAAGAGAGAGTTTTCCCCAAAACCTATGTGTTATTGGACAATCCCAAAAATAATTAAAGAAATCCGCACATCTAAATTTGCATTTTATGCAGCAAAATTTATCATTGTCTTTGGTAAAATATAGGTCTAATATCATATTTTAAATTGTTGTCCTCTTTAATATTCCCCTTTCATAGATTTCCCCGTAATAGATTTATCTGTTCTAGTAACAGAACTCATCAGTAGAGAAGTCTCTTATTGGTTCAAATCATTTATAGCCCATTTTATCTTAATAAATCTTATACTACTTTTCCCGTGTAATCTTAATAATATATATATATACAGTATATATATATATATATATATATATATATATATATATATATATCTTTGTAATAGAAAAACGATCTTGTTATAAAAAAAACAAATGTGTTTAAAATCTAAATTCATCCAGTCTACCTTTTAAAGTTTTGCAAATTGCTCTGCATAATGCCAAAGTTGTAAATATGAAAACAAATTGTTGGTTAGAAATTTCGAACTCTTCTTTAAAGACATCAAAATATTTTATTCTATTATTTCCAGTGTCTACTAATTGAGCAATAAATTAATCACCTGCTTGAGACCATTTTTCAAATCTTGATTAATCATTATTATTATTATTATTATCGGTTATTTGTAGAGCGCCTACAGATTCCGCAGCACTATCATAAATCCTTCAATAAAATCAGGGTTACCTCTAATAGTTAAAAATGAAGATGTCCTATAATTAATATCTGGATTTACACATATTCTATGCCAAGTTCGTATGGATTGTTATATTACTATGAATTGCCTGATCCTTTTGGTAGTCTGTTTACAGGTATACGGACCAACGCTTTTAATGAAAACGGTGCCACAATAATTTTTTCCACTTCTAAAATTTAGACTTATTTACACTAAAGCCTGTCAATAACTTGAAATTATGTAATACATCACACATACTTGGTAAATTATTTCACAGATTTGGGGTAAAAATCAATAAGTCATCAGCATAAATAGCTAACTTAACTTTCTCTTTGTCTATATTAACACCCTCAATCCTATCTCTAAGATAAGTAGCTAGAGGTTACAGTGATAGGTTGAAGAGTTAAGTAGAGATAGAACACATCCTGTTGCGTACCTTGATGTAATATAAAGTTATCCGATTGAATCATATAAATATAAAGGAAGGACTGCATAGCGTATATAACATTTAAATACTAAAAAAAATCCCAGAAATCCCAGAATGTATTCATAGTGGAAAACGTGTGATCCCATATCAGGAAATCAAAAGGCTTCTGGCTATCTAGAGTTATAATAGCTGCATCATTCTCCAAAAATATTTTATGTTTCCTGGATAGCTCAAAATAATTCAAAACTACCTCTATATTAGATATCAATGCTCTCCCTTTTATAAAACCTGTTTGATCAGGGGTGGATAAGATTGGAGATCACTGATTGTAGTCTCTTGTTGCTGAGACTTGAGTTATAATTTATAATCCAAATTTACGAGGGATTTTGGTCCATTATATTAGCTTCTTTACTCTGTTTTAGTATTACTACTACTCTGGATTAATTGAAATATTTAGATGGACTCTTTCCATCAAGAAAAAATATATATATTATAAAATGATATATTATATATTATAAAATTAATATTATACATGATGTTTAATAGGGGACTTAATTCTATCATCTACAATTTTATATAGCTCCTCTGGCAGACCATCTGGGCCCAGAGCTTTATTGATTTAATGATTTAAAGCATCTAACTTATCTTTAGGGATCACAGGGAGTTTAATCTTCCTCCAGAATTCCTCTTTCATTTGGACGTCTATAGTCCTGTTAGTGTATATGTTTTTAAAAAATGTATAAAATTCCCCTACAATATCTTTTGGCTGATTTATTGTTTTATCCTTAATTTTAATAGGAATAATGGAGCTAGTTTGCTTTTAGTACTTTACCAAGTTTGCCAGGTATTTCTCACTTATTTCCAAATAACATAAAATTACTGTTTCATTTTAATTCAAATTGGGTTTCCTTTTTTTTAATTTCAGATACTTGTTGATAAGTTGGTTAGTAAGTTGAATTTGATACCTATTGATCTTAATTTTTCCTTTTAAGTATATATGCTAATATTTATCCACAGAGTAGCGCTTTAAAAGCTTGCCAAATAATTTCTACATTATCCACTGAGTTACTATTTCTTATTTCTCCTGTAATCTTCCCATTTACCTATTTAAAAATTCCTAAAACTCAAATTGTTATATAAATAGTTGGGGAAATAAAATGTATTATTTGGTTGTTTTACTGAATTGATTCCTAAAGACAATAATATAGGGGCATGATCCGATAGAGAGAGTAATAGGCATAATTGAGGTCTTCTGCACTACTGAAAATAAGGCTTTACTAATCAAGAACATATCAATACATAACAGGGATTCATAAGCTTTGGATATACAAGCAAATTCTCTTACATCTGGATAATTATTCCTCTATATATCAATTACATTTAGATTAAAGCATAAAGTTGCAAGAATTTTAGTATCTCTACTTAAATTTAAGGCTTCATTCCCACTCCTTTTCCTTTCCATTTTCGGGGAAAATGTCATATTAAAGTCTCCTCCAATAATTAAATTCTGATCTATAAATTCTGAGTGTTTTGTTAGTATTAGCTTCCAGAAGCTGCCTTTCTTATTATTAAGGCTATAAATATTGCAGAGCACAACTTTTTTCTACCTAATTCAGCTTCTGCCCTGGTCATCTACTTCCTTTCTAACAATTTGATATTGTAGATTTTTCTCAGTAATATAGCCACTCTTCTTTATCTTTGACAACCGGGAGCATAAAATACCTCTCCTACCCACCCCCATTTTAACTTTTTTACTTTCTGCTTCATATAAATGGGTTTCTTGAATAAAACCTATATCAATTTTCAATTTATTCAAATGTTGTAAAATAGATTTCCTTTTAATAGGGGAAGTGAAACCTCCTACATTACAGGAACCAAAACTAAACATCATAAATCACATAAATACAATAACTGATGAAGTAATCAACCTATACATCTTGGGCCTTCCAGAGGAGGAAAGAGAGAAGAGGGAAAAAATAAAAATGGGGAAAAAGGAAAAAAAGGGCCCCAACACCTAATTGTACTTTTAGATGAACCTTCCACCCCCCACCCCAACATATTATGTATTTTATTTAATCAGAATTTAGCCAAATCCTGTGAATTAAATCACGTTGCTATGAGCTCATTTCATTTCTTAAAAAATTCTCTGCCTCTTGTGGGTAATCAAAAATCTTAAAGCATTTCTTAGTTTTTATGCTAATTCTAGCGGGTTATAGCAATTTCACCGCCCTCCCATCCTGAATTAAGCGTGTACAAATTGGGGCACATAGCTTCTTTTTATAAGACTTTTTTTTTAAATTTATAAAACAAAAGATTTTTCTGATTTCTATATGCCTGTAAAATTTAAATATTTTATGATTATGGGCATAGGATTAGCATTTAAGTAAGATTGGTTCTTAAGGATTCCGATACTATGTGCACATTCTACTAAAATTGGTAGACTAACATCAGTAATTTTTAGGATAGAAGGCAGTTGACCTGAGGCAAAATGTATTAATTATTTATCCCCTATAACTTCTGAAATTCCAATAGCCCTTAAATTATTCCTCCGTGAACTATTTTCAAGATCTTCTATCTTATCACTTAGAGATTGGATTTGTTTTAACTTTACTTCCATGCCTTTATCTTTCTCTAAATCTCTATCCTCCAGGTCAGAGATCTGTTGCTCAGCTAAAGCTATTCTAATGGAGAATTGTTTCATTTCTTGTGATATTGCATCTACACCAGCTTAAAGTCTGTCAAATTTGAGTAAAAAGAGGGCACTAATCTGCTTCAACAATTCTGTGCTACCAATTATCTCAGTCCCTTCCTTTTGAGGAGATTCCAACCCTGTCTCTGTACTAGACATGTGCAACACTAAAAATTTAGTTTTGTTTTGTTTTCATTAGTTAAATAAATAATTTTGTGTTGGCAAATTAGTTTTGTTAAGTTAAATTGTTTTTTCGTATCCTTTCGTTATTTTGGATCCATTCTTTAGTCATATTCATTATTCTATTCTAAAGTTTAGAACAGAATAATGCATATGAATAAAGAATGGATCCGAAAAAATCCGAAAAAAACAAAAAATAAAATAAAAAAAGCCAATAGGATTTAAGCAGCACTCATTCCTTTTGGCTGATTATGGCAATTTTATTTGCACCCCGGTTAGCTAAAACAGAATAAGGGTTATGGAATCTGAAGGGCTTCTGGGGAAAATAGAAACAATCCCAACTATAGAATGGTCCTTTTTGTGGCATAGAAGAGGAATGTGGAAGGGAAAACCTGTAATCCTGTGGTGAGGAAGTCACTGTATACTCATATACTGACAGTGGAAACTGAAAGCCAATATAAGTCCGAATTTCAACTTCTCCATTTGGATAGGTGTTGAGCTGTCTCTGTTTCTTTTAAAATTCCTATTGAAAGCCTGCTAAATCAAGCTGAGACACTATAATTTACTGAAATACGTTTTATTTCCTATATACTTCTCCTGGAATTCAAGTTGGCTATTAAGTAAGGATCGAAACTTAAAATTGACCGTAAAGTATTCGTTTTCGTGCTCTGGAACTCAAGCCTTTAATCAAGGAAAGGTTTTTTTTTTTTTAAAAAAAGGAAAGCACTGGAGGCTTATTTATTGTGTATTGCTCTAACAGGGAAAGAGCTGGATTTGAGTATTTACTGTATTATATGATAGTTCCCGAAACACTACAGGGAAAATAGAAAGCTGAATAACTCTACAGAACTATCAAGGCCTAATATGAAAATACTCAGACTTCATTTTATATGTTTATATACTCAAACACCGTACAAACGCACTATACACACATGCGCACACACTCAAACATTATACACACACTCACACAAATACACACAATAAGCACACACTGAAACAAACACAATACACATACTCATTATACACACACACACACACACAAATACTACACACATTCACACAAACACTATACACACTAACTCAAAAACTTTACACATACATGCACACACACTATACACACATACACAAAACCTTTACACACACACACATATACATACATACAAAAATTATATACACACAAACAACACTATACACACACACAAACACTATACACACACTCACACAAATACACACTATAACACACACACTGAAACAAACACAAATACACACACATTCACACAAACACTATACACACTCACTCAAAAACTTTACACACACATTCACACACACTATACACACATACACAAAACCTTTACACACACAAACACTATACATACACTATACATATACACTTAAACACCATACACAAACACACTTTATACACACAAAAACACTATATAAACACACTATACATACACACAACCACACACAATACATACCCAGTCCCACACCAACACTATACATATCACACACTCACACAAACACTATACACACATCATTTGTATTAATTTCAAAGCCTATTACAAAACTAATTTATCCAGACAAGAACCAATTCAAATTGACAAGGTGTGGCTGTTTTTTTTTAAAACTGATCAAGACTTGAATACTTGTGTAGTCTTGAATAGTTACTTCATGTGGATTGAGGAACTGGTTTTACAATTAAAGGGACATAAATAACATTGAGATTGTAATACAAAAAAAATTCACTTATGTGTAACAAAAAACTTTGCAATGCACATTTATTCCCCCCACTAGTTTATGCTGTTAAATACATTGCTTTTGTGTAAAAAAAAAAAGTGTTTTTCCTACATTATCTAGAGAGGCTGTAAAGCAAATGCCGTAAACTAGGTTTTACTTAAAAATGTTATTGCCTAAACCAACTACAAACTAGATAGTGATTGGTTACAGCAGGGGAACACTTCAAAAATTAGATATTACAGTTAATACAACAGTAGAGTAGGAAGGTTATTGCGGTGCGGTATTGGCAGTTTACAGGTTAAGCAGTGTAGGGCTATTACGGTGGAATATTGGTGGTGTAGGGATTAAGTAGGTTAGGGGTATGATGCGGAGGGGTATTGGTGGTGTAGGGGTTAAGTAGGTTAGGGGTAAAATGCGGAGGGATATTGGTGGTGTAGGGATTAAGTAGATAAGGGGTATAATGCGGTGGGGTATTGGTGGTGTAGTGGTTAAGTAGGTTAGGGGGGATAATGAAGTGGGGTATTGGCGGTGTAGGGGTTAAGTAGGTTAGGGGTATAATGCGGAGGGATATTGGTGGTGTAGGGATTAAGTAGATATGGGGTATAATGCGGTGGGGTATTGGTGGTGTAGTGGTTAAGTAGGTTAGGGGGGATAATGAAGTGGGGTATTGGCGGTGTAGGGATTAAGTAGGTTAGGGGGATAATGCGGTGGGGTATTGGCGGTGTAGGGATTAAGTAGGTTAGGGGGATAATGCGGTGGGGTATTGGCGGTATAGGGGTTCATAGTTGTGTTCATTAGGTTTTGCAATATATTTGAAAGGGATCCTTTACTTGACATTGGCATTGTTAGTGCCGATGCAGCTTGGAATATTTCGCCAGCATCGCCACCCATTGCAATGTATAGTAAAACACCTCTCAGCGACATCACGTCTGATCCCTTTTGAATATATCGCCACATCAGGGGTCAAGTCCTACAAAAAAGTGTGGGAACTCACCAAGACTTCCATCCCCCTCACAATTAATATTGTTTCACACACACACACACACACACTTACACACACACACACACACACTGTATTTATATGTATATAATCTATACACTTTGGTTAATGAAAGCAAATTAAAACCAATGAAGGGTTGAATAGTTGCCTTTGGGCCTTAGACTCCTCCTCTGTCACAGAGTCTCACCACTTAGGGTGCAATAGTCCTATTTCTGCTGAGGGGATCCAAATAACCCCAGAGCAAGCCACACAGAAATGTAAACACCATGCTTCCATTCAGTGCAGTGTGATCACACAGCAGGACCAATGACAGACTTGCATTTAGTGTATTGAAAGAAGTGTTACTGCCCATTACTAGAGGATCTCACTATCCCTCTAACCAGACTATGCTTCAGCTCCTCCCATCAGCAGCAGCAGTGTTTACTGAAGCGTTTCTGTTCTCTGTCCAGGGGGAACTTAGTTCCACCTACAAAAATAGTGCAGGAACTCTATTCCCATGCGTTCCCGCTGGACTTTACCCCTGAACCACATGAAACACTTTTTTTTTCATTAGAGAGCATGCAATTT
The DNA here is from genome assembly GCF_027579735.1 of Bombina bombina. Classification (NCBI taxonomy): domain Eukaryota; kingdom Metazoa; phylum Chordata; class Amphibia; order Anura; family Bombinatoridae; genus Bombina; species Bombina bombina. Next base: position 874,391,991 of record NC_069500.1, read on the forward strand.
TAACATATTCAAATTTGATTGTGTTATTAAATTGACTTTTTTTTTCTTGGTATCTGAAAAGCACCATATGACAACAGTTTTGCAAGAATGTTATACATTTGCAAGAGCACTAAACAGCAGTAGTTTTTTCTTGCCATGCAGTATTCTAGGCATTTGCATGTGCTACATACTTAGGTATGTTCAACAATAATAGCACAACAACAAAGCAAAATTGATAATGGAAATAAAATGGAAACTTTTTTAAAGTTGTATTGGGCAATTACCGGCCCTCCAGATGTTATAGACATAACATCTGGAGGGCCGATAGTTGCCTACCCTGGTTTATCTGAATCACATTTTTTTCATGATTCAGATGGATTCAGACGAAGTAATCTTAGAAAACTTTCTAATCCTTGGTTTAAAGGGACATTAAACCCAAACATTTTCTTTCATGATTCAGATAGAGAATGCAATTTTAAACAACTTCCTAATTTACTTCTATTATCTAATTTGCTTCATTCTCTTGATAATCTTTGCTGAAAAGCATATCTAGATAGGCTCAGTAGCTGCTGATTGGTCGCTGCACATAGATGCTTCGTGTGATTGGCTCACCAATGTCTATTTCTATTTATTCAACAAATTATATCTAAAGAATGAAGCAAATTAGATAATATAAGTAAATTGAAAAGTTGTTTAAAAACAGAATTTATGTTTACCTGATAAATTACTTTCTCCAACGGTGTGTCCGGTCCACGGCGTCATCCTTACTTGTGGGATATTCTCTTCCCCAACAGGAAATGGCAAAGAGCCCAGCAAAGCTGGTCACATGATCCCTCCTAGGCTCCGCCTACCCCAGTCATTCGACCGACGTTAAGGAGGAATATTTGCATAGGAGAAACCATATGGTACCGTGGTGACTGTAGTTAAAGAAAATAAATTATCAGACCTGATTAAAAAAACCAGGGCGGGCCGTGGACCGGACACACCGTTGGAGAAAGTAATTTATCAGGTAAACATAAATTCTGTTTTCTCCAACATAGGTGTGTCCGGTCCACGGCGTCATCCTTACTTGTGGGAACCAATACCAAAGCTTTAGGACACGGATGAAGGGAGGGAGCAAATCAGGTCACCTAAATGGAAGGCACCACGGTTTGCAAAACCTTTCTCCCAAAAATAGCCTCAGAAGAAGCAAAAGTATCAAACTTGTAAAATTTGGTAAAAGTGTGCAGTGAAGACCAAGTCGCTGCCCTACATATCTGATCAACAGAAGCCTCGTTCTTGAAGGCCCATGTGGAAGCCACAGCCCTAGTGGAATGAGCTGTGATTCTTTCGGGAGGCTGCCGTCCGGCAGTCTCGTAAGCCAATCTGATGATGCTTTTAATCCAAAAAGAAAGAGAGGTAGAAGTTGCTTTTTGACCTCTCCTTTTACCGGAATAAACAACAAACAAGGAAGATGTTTGTCTAAAATCCTTTGTAGCATCTAAATAGAATTTTAGAGCGCGAACAACATCCAAATTGTGCAACAAACGTTCCTTCTTTGAAACTGGTTTCGGACACAGAGAAGGTACGATAATCTCCTGGTTAATGTTTTTGTTAGAAACAACTTTTGGAAGAAAACCAGGTTTATTACGTAAAACCACCTTATCTGCATGGAACACCAGATAAGGAGGAGAACACTGCAGAGCAGATAATTCTGAAACTCTTCTAGCAGAAGAAATTGCAACTAAAAACAAAACTTTCCAAGATAATAACTTAATATCAACGGAATGTAAGGGTTCAAACGGAACCCCCTGAAGAACTGAAAGAACTAAATTGAGACTCCAAGGAGGAGTCAAAGGTTTGTAAACAGGCTTAATTCTAACCAGAGCCTGAACAAAGGCTTGAACATCTGGCACAGCTGCCAGCTTTTTGTGAAGTAACACAGACAAGGCAGAAATCTGTCCCTTCAGGGAACTTGCAGATAATCCTTTTTCCAATCCTTCTTGAAGGAAGGATAGAATCTTAGGAATCTTAACCTTGTCCCACGGGAATCCTTTAGATTCACACCAACAGATATATTTTTTCCAAATTTTGTGGTAAATCTTTCTAGTTACAGGCTTTCTGGCCTGAACAAGAGTATCGATAACAGAATCTGAGAACCCTCGCTTCGATAAGATCAAGCGTTCAATCTCCAAGCAGTCAGCTGGAGTGAAACCAGATTCGGATGTTCGAACGGACCCTGAACAAGAAGGTCTCGTCTCAAAGGTAGCTTCCAAGGTGGAGCCGATGACATATTCACCAGATCTGCATACCAAGTCCTGCGTGGCCACGCAGGAGCTATCAAGATCACCGACGCCCTCTCCTGATTGATCCTGGCTACCAGCCTGGGGATGAGAGGAAACGGCGGGAACACATAAGCTAGTTTGAAGGTCCAAGGTGCTACTAGTGCATCCACTAGAGCCGCCTTGGGATCCCTGGATCTGGACCCGTAGCAAGGAACTTTGAAGTTCTGACGAGAGGCCATCAGATCCATGTCTGGAATACCCCACAGCTGAGTGACTTGGGCAAAGATTTCCGGATGGAGTTCCCACTCCCCCGGATGCAATGTCTGACGACTCAGAAAATCCGCTTCCCAATTTTCCACTCCTGGGATGTGGATAGCAGACAGGTGGCAGGAGTGAGACTCCGCCCATAGAATGATTTTGGTCACTTCTTCCATCGCTAGGGAACTCCTTGTTCCCCCCTGATGGTTGATGTACGCAACAGTTGTCATGTTGTCTGATTGAAACCGTATGAACTTGGCCCTCGCTAGCTGAGGCCAAGCCTTGAGAGCATTGAATATCGCTCTCAGTTCCAGAATATTTATCGGTAGAAGAGATTCTTCCCGAGACCAAAGACCCTGAGCTTTCAGGGATCCCCAGACCGCGCCCCAGCCCATCAGACTGGCGTCGGTCGTGACAATGACCCACTCTGGTCTGCGGAATGTCATCCCTAGTGACAGGTTGTCCAGGGACAGCCACCAACGGAGTGAGTCTCTGGTCCTCTGATTTACTTGTATCTTCGGAGACAAGTCTGTATAATCCCCATTCCACTGACTGAGCATGCACAGTTGTAATGGTCTTAGATGAATGCGCGCAAAAGGAACTATGTCCATTGCCGCTACCATCAACCCGATCACTTCCATGCACTGAGCTATGGAAGGAAGAGGAACGGAATGAAGTATCCGACAAGAGTCTAGAAGTTTTGTTTTTCTGGCCTCTGTCAGAAATATCCTCATTTCTAAGGAGTCTATTATTGTTCCCAAGAAGGGAACCCTTGTTGACGGAGATAGAGAACTCTTTTCCACGTTCACTTTCCATCCGTGAGATCTGAGAAAGGCCAGGACAATGTCCGTGTGAGCCTTTGCTTGAGGAAGGGACGACGCTTGAATCAGAATGTCGTCCAAGTAAGGTACTACAGCAATGCCCCTTGGTCTTAGCACAGCTAGAAGGGACCCTAGTACCTTTGTGAAAATCCTTGGAGCAGTGGCTAATCCGAAAGGAAGCGCCACGAACTGGTAATGCTTGTCCAGGAATGCGAACCTTAGGAACCGATGATGTTCCTTGTGGATAGGAATATGTAGATACGCATCCTTTAAATCCACTGTGGTCATGAATTGACCTTCCTGGATGGAAGGAAGAATAGTTCGAATGGTTTCCATCTTGAACGATGGAACCTTGAGAAACTTGTTTAAGATCTTGAGATCTAAGATTGGTCTGAACGTTCCCTCTTTTTTGGGAACTATGAACAGATTGGAGTAGAACCCCATCCCTTGTTCTCTTAATGGAACAGGATGAATCACTCCCATTTTTAACAGGTCTTCTACATAATGTAAGAATGCCTGTCTTTTTATGTGGTCTGAAGACAACTGAGACCTGTGGAACCTCCCCCTTGGGGGAAGTCCCTTGAATTCCAGAAGATAACCTTGGGAGACTATTTCTAGCGCCCAAGGATCCAGAACATCTCTTGCCCAAGCCTGAGCGAAGAGAGAGAGTCTGCCCCCCACCAGATCCGGTCCCGGATCGGGGGCCAACATTTCATGCTGTCTTGGTAGCAGTGGCAGGTTTCTTGGCCTGCTTTCCCTTGTTCCAGCCTTGCATTGGTCTCCAAGCTGGCTTGGCTTGAGAAGTATTACCCTCTTGCTTAGAGGACGTAGCACTTTGGGCTGGTCCGTTTCTACGAAAGGGACGAAAATTAGGTTTATTTTTTGCCTTGAAAGGCCGATCCTGAGGAAGGGCGTGGCCCTTACCCCCAGTGATATCAGAGATAATCTCCTTCAAGTCAGGGCCAAACAGCGTTTTCCCCTTGAAAGGAATGTTAAGTAGCTTGTTCTTGGAAGACGCATCAGCCGACCAAGATTTCAACCAAAGCGCTCTGCGCGCCACAATAGCAAACCCAGAATTCTTAGCTGCTAACCTAGCCAATTGCAAAGTGGCGTCTAGGGTAAAAGAATTAGCCAATTTGAGAGCATTGATTCTGTCCATAATCTCCTCATAAGGAGGAGAATCACTATCGACCGCCTTTATCAGCTCATCGAACCAGAAACATGCGGCTGTAGCGACAGGGACAATGCATGAAATTGGTTGTAGAAGGTAACCCTGCTGAACAAACATCTTTTTAAGCAAACCTTCTAATTTTTTATCCATAGGATCTTTGAAAGCACAACTATCCTCTATGGGTATAGTGGTGCGTTTGTTTAAAGTGGAAACCGCTCCCTCGACCTTGGGGACTGTCTGCCATAAGTCCTTTCTGGGGTCGACCATAGGAAACAATTTTTTAAATATGGGGGGAGGGACGAAAGGAATACCGGGCCTTTCCCATTCTTTATTAACAATGTCCGCCACCCGCTTGGGTATAGGAAAAGCTTCTGGGAGCCCCGGCACCTCTAGGAACTTGTCCATTTTACATAGTTTCTCTGGGATGACCAAGTTGTCACAATCATCCAGAGTGGATAATACCTCCTTAAGCAGAATGCGGAGATGTTCCAACTTAAATTTAAATGTAATCACATCAGGTTCAGCTTGTTGAGAAATGTTCCCTGAATCAGTAATTTCTCCTTCAGACAAAACCTCCCTGGCCCCATCAGACTGGGTTAGGGGCCCTTCAGAAACATTATTATCAGCGTCGTCATGCTCTTCAGTATCTAAAACAGAGCAGTCGCGCTTACGCTGATAAGTGTTCATTTTGGCTAAAATGTTTTTGACAGAATTATCCATTACAGCCGTTAATTGTTGCATAGTAAGGAGTATTGGCGCGCTAGATGTACTAGGGGCCTCCTGAGTGGGCAAGACTCGTGTAGACGAAGGAGGGAATGATGCAGTACCATGCTTACTCCCCTCACTTGAGGAATCATCTTGGGCATCATTGTCATTGTCACATAAATCACATTTATTTAAATGAATAGGAATTCTGGCTTCCCCACATTCAGAACACAGTCTATCTGGTAGTTCAGACATGTTAAACAGGCATAAACTTGATAACAAAGTACAAAAAACGTTTTAAAATAAAACCGTTACTGTCACTTTAAATTTTAAACTGAACACACTTTATTACTGCAATTGCGAAAAAACATGAAGGAATTGTTCAAAATTCACCAAATTTTCACCACAGTGTCTTAAAGCCTTAAAAGTATTGCACACCAAATTTGGAAGCTTTAACCCTTAAAATAACAGTCCCTGGTATCTGCTTTGCTGAGACCCAACCAAGCCCAAAGGGGAATACGATACCAAATGACGCCTTCAGAAAGTCTTTTCTAAGTATCAGAGCTCCTCTCACATGCGACTGCATGCCATGCCTCTCAAAAACAAGTGCGCAACACCGGCGCGAAAATGAGGCTCTGCCTATGCTTTGGGAAAGCCCCTAAAGAATAAGGTGTCTAAAACAGTGCCTGCCGATATTATTATATCAAAATACCCAGATAAAATGATTCCTCAAGGCTAAATATGTGTTAATAATGAATCGATTTAGCCCAGAAAAAGTCTACAGTCTTAATAAGCCCTTGTGAAGCCCTTATTTACGATCGTAATAAACATGGCTTACCGGATCCCATAGGGAAAATGACAGCTTCCAGCATTACATCGTCTTGTTAGAATGTGTCATACCTCAAGCAGCAAGAGACTGCTCACTGTTCCCCCAACTGAAGTTAATTGCTCTCAACAGTCCTGTGTGGAACAGCCATGGATTTTAGTGACGGTTGCTAAAATCATTTTCCTCATACAAACAGAAATCTTCATCTCTTTTCTGTTTCTGAGTAAATAGTACATACCAGCACTATTTCAAAATAACAAACTCTTGATTGAATAATAAAAACTACAGTTAAACACTAAAAAACTCTAAGCCATCTCCGTGGAGATGTTGCCTGTACAACGGCAAAGAGAATGACTGGGGTAGGCGGAGCCTAGGAGGGATCATGTGACCAGCTTTGCTGGGCTCTTTGCCATTTCCTGTTGGGGAAGAGAATATCCCACAAGTAAGGATGACGCCGTGGACCGGACACACCTATGTTGGAGAAATTGTATTCTCTATCTGAATCATGAAAGAATTTTTTTGGGTTTAATGTCCCTTTAAGGAGCATAGGTTAAGCCCCTCGATAAGAGGCAGATTTGTGCGCTGCGGAATCTGTTGGCGCTCTACAAATAACCGATAATAATCATAACAACTAATCAGCAGCTAGCTCCCAGTAGTGCATTGCTGCTCCAAACCCTACATAGGTATGCTTTTCAACAAAAAGATATCAAGAGAATGAAGCAAACTAGATTGATAAAGTAGCCATCTCACAGGGTTTAATGTTCCTTTTAATGTCCCTTTAGACTTAAAAAAATAACGAACAAGGAAAACTTCTTAGTTGAGAAGTAAAATCTTAATTCAGATGACATCAAAGAATGTGAATGAACATTTTTATTTACTGCTGGCAATATTTCTTGGCAAATAATCAGTTTGTAAATTAAACCACCGCAAATTTCATCATTAGAACTTGTAATCATGGTTACTCCCATCCTGTTCTGTGCCATGTCTGCAGTGTGCAACTGCTTCATCTCCGTAATTCCTCCACACCCAAATAATATTCCACTAACCTCCTTCTACTTGTATAATACCATGCTCTTAATCACTCACAGAGCTGACACTTCTTAAAAAAAATTATTACCGGCCATGTTAATTTGTATTTATTTGTATAAAGCTGACAGAATACATTTTAAAAATATATTTAAGTATATTGCATGCATACTATGGGGCCGATTTATCAAGGGCCAAATGGCCCCTGATGTGCCTGTTCCCGTGCGAGCCTTCAGGCTCGCCGGAAACAGCAGTTATGAAGCAGCGGTCTAAAGATCACTGCTCCATAACTGGTCCGCTGCCTCTGAGGCTGCGGTTTGCAATCCGCCCGATCCTATACGATAGGGCTGATTGACACCCTCTGCTAGCGGCCAATTGGCAGCGAATCTGCAGAGGGCAGCAGTGCACAAGCAGTTCACAAGATCATGTTGGACAGACCGATGATAAATCGGCCCCATGGTTCTGTAATTTTAAGATATCTTTTCAATTTACTGTTATCAAATTGACTTTGTACTCTTGGTAACCTTTGTACTCTTGGTAACCTTTGTTGAAAACCATACTTAGATACACTCAGGAGCGGCAATGCACTACTGAGACCTAGCTTGTGATTGGTGGCTACACATATATGCCTCTTGTCATTGGTTTACCATATGTGTTTAGCTAGCTCCCAGTAATGCATTGCTGCTTTGGAGCGGACATTTTAAAATGCAAGAAACAACAGTGCAATAATAAAATGCTGTAACATTATCTAACATGTTCTAAAATGATAGATATAGGAAGTTCCCAAGCAGGAAAATGCTGATGAGTCAACCATGAGCATCAGTCACTTGTAACTGCCAATGACCTTCAGTTTCCTGTTTAGAAGCAACTCTTGGACTTACCTATACCTACAGTCACGCCGAGACGTGACGAAACGCGTAGAGACCCGCCCACCCCTGAGCCATTCGTTCCTGTGAAGCCGCCCCAGCTCTAAGTCTGCAGCTACGAGTCTGGAGGTATAAGAGCAGAGGAACGTTACTACATAGCCGCATTCGTCAATCTGCCTGTTATCCTCCTTGCCCCATATTCCAGTGTTGAATCACAGGTACTATTACCACTGATGTTCATGTCTAATGCTTTTGCTTGAACTTTGTTTGGAGACACTTTTCAACGGACACATTCTGACAACCGGGCTGTGTTTGGAAATCATTGGAGGGACACGCCAATTTTGACATCTATGACATCTTTGGAATACAGAAGGAGGCTGACATGAGACGATAAGTCTTTTGTGTTATTGTTGCACATATGCTGAATTTTAACTTTTATTTTGTGAGTGGCCATTTGTCGTGTGTGTTATATTAAAACTGTTATTACTCTGCATTTGAGTCTGCGCTCCTCTCTTCTCTAATTTCAGAGAAAAACGTGTTTTACAATCAAGGTCTGTGGAATCACCTGTTCCAGAGGAGCTGCTGGAATCTTTTGCTTTATTCATATGATCTTTTTAGAACAAGTACAAAGAACTTTCCTTGCATCTATATCACTGGACTTTGTGTTATTTGTATTTATATTTTATACAATAACAATTGGTATGTTTTATATATGAGATTCAATTTATAACTTCCAGGTTTATTGCGCTGCTTTGGTGTGTGTGTGCAAACACTCCCCATTTGTTTGTGTTATATTTAGATTTATCCTATTCAAGTAGCTGCATTATCTATAAGTTTATATATAGAATTGTTGGGTATATTAGCTTTTATTTAGTGTTTACACAATGGAAACTAGTGCACCTTCACTTACAACTTTTGGTATTAATGAAAATAGATCTAAACGCCAACGTGCACATAATTTACTCACTAGCACTGCTACAAATGTAATTACTGAGGATCCTATACATATCTTCAGAGAATTGGAAAAAGTATTATTAAAAGATGCTAAGGAGTGGCAGGACTTAGTCTTATTAGACAATTACATCCTACACAATGTAATACCCAGGGGCCTTAGAATTTTCAAGTTCCCGGCATTCAACTTAGACGAAGTTGAGTACCAGACAGAGTGGGAACAAATTTTCTTTGTAGTCTTGCTGGGTGCAGGTGTGTTGGAACTCTCAGTTGGAATTTTGAGCTTGGCCAATAATTAAGAGCCTTCTTCCCTAGTAGTGCAGCTATACATGGTGTTTTGGATGGAGAAGACTAACTTGAATGGGAAGTTCCATCTGTATTTGATGTGAGCCGCATTGAGGGCTGTTGTTATGGGTTTCAGGTCTCTCCTTTTCCGAAGTGTGATGGGGGCTAAATCAGTGAAGATTTGGATATCATGTCCATCATAAGTGATAGTCTGGTTATTTCTTGCAGCTTTTATTATGAGTTCCTTAATGTGAAAGTAGTGAAGTTTAGTTATAATGTCCCTTGATGCGAATTGCTGTGGCTTTGTCAGTGCCCTGTGCACACGATCCATAAGTAGCATGTCTACTTCCACTTCAGGAACTAGTTGATGGAAAAGATCTGTGATAGTTTCATCTAAGTTTTTATAGGATTCCGGAAGGTTTCTAATGCGGATATTCGATCTGCGGGATCTGTTTTCAAGATCCTCGATGTGATCCTCTAATTTAGTTATATAGGTAGAGTTCTCCTGTATTGAGTGGCGTAGCTGGGGGATTTCTTCCACTATATTATCCAGTTTGTTTTCTAGTTCAGCCGTGCGACCTCCAATTTCTCTGATATCCAGTCTTAATTCTGAAATAGCGGATTTTAGTTCCTCCTGGAATAATGATTTTATCTGTGTTAATAGTTCTTTATTGGATATCGACACAGTGGGGTGCTCAGTAGCCATTTGTGGGTTTTTTGTAGGGCTAGCGGTTTGAGTTGTGATGCTTTTATCTAAGGTTTTTTGCTTTGCTTGAGATTTTGATAAGCATTCTTTGACTGTCTGCGTTTTATTTTTCATTGTAATGCAGCTTTCTTGTGTCCAGGGGATGGCGTGTTCTTCAATTGTTATTCAAAGGTGGAAGGTTTATTGGCTTAATCTAGCTGGAATATGTACTCGGGATCTGGAGTAGCTTAGGGAGATTACATTAGATGGAATTGCTCATAATCTTTAGTGATGTCGGTATAGACAAAGTAGATCTTTAGTTTGCCATTACTTTCCTCATTCAGAGTGATGTGCTACATATCTCTATCTTTCCTGCTGAGGGGGTGAGATAAAGAGTTTCTGAGAAATCTTGTGAGTCCCTGCAGCTCCTATTCCTCCGTTGTGTAACTGAGCCCTCCGGTTCTGGCCACCTGGACTGTCCTGTTCCAAGGCTAACTGCACCTCCAAACAAGGCAGGCAGCAAGGGTGTCTCTCTCAAGGAGGGTCGAAAAGGAAAAGGAGAACTGCAGGTTTTGCTTGTTATTAATACGCCATGAGCAGTGAGTCTGCTTTTAAAAAAATATTATAGTCTGTTCTAACTCTGACTTTCAGTATTGTGGCGCAGCCGGGGTATGTGGGATCTGCTTATTTATTTTAAGGTACTAGTGCAGATTAGGTAGCCCTTTGAGTATGTAGTTCTAGAGAAAAAAAAAAAAAACTGTAGCTTGTTAGGGCTTTGCTGGTATTGTTCTTTTATCTTTTCCTGCTACGGTGTTGTGGTCTGTGGGTTCACAAGTAATGCAGACTAGCAGGGCTTAAGCTTGGGCCTATCTTCCAGGCACCGTTATTCTAAAGCTAATGGGATACTGGAGTGCCTTGTGAGGGGGGAATCGTTATCCCTGTGTAAGATTCTCACACTTTATAGTGGGTGGGTTTGCACTGTGAGATTTCTCCTATGGCTCTCGGCAGGGACAAGGTAAGGCCCCAAGATGGCGCGAGTTCGCGCCCAAAAATGTCAGCGTGGTACAGTTCAGGTCCCAAGTCTCTCCCCTATCTTCCCGTAATGAAATTATGAAATTATGCCCCTAATGCAGGTTAGTCTGGTGATCGGGAGGGGAGTTAGGTCATGGGGGTATTTCCTTACCGCATGTAGGAACAAGAAGTCTTTCACCTGAGAGCACCGTTGTCTGCTGTTCGATCCGGAGCGGAGCCCCGACCCTCCGGATCGCAAGGTGCAAGTAGAAAGGGTGGCTGCAAGTCAGTCGATGTGAGCGATAGTGAACTTCGGCTCCGTCTCGGCTTTTCTGGATGGCAAGTATGCTCTGCGGTCCGGTTGATAAATTCACCGGTAACCCGCCGCGTCCGCGGCCTTTCTTTATATGTGCGGTAGGGACTTAGGCTGTCCTGTTGCGCAAGAGTATCGGGTCCGGAAGGGTCACCGGGTGTCTTTTTGTGAGGTGCCCCGGAGCGGAGCCCCGACCCTCCGGGGACTTAAAAGCTGGGGGCACTAGTCTTCTATGGGGGCTCTGCTGCAAGCGATCAGCGGTGTTACAGGAGTGAAGGCAGCAGGGTCCCGTATCCAATGGGTTAGGTTGGCACTTTTCTGAGGTATTCACAGCTGTAGTTCAGATCTTGGCTTTGTACAAGTCAGAGAGAGTTTTTATGCCCAGTTAGCAGACTTTTTTCTGAGAAATAAACTATTTTATTAAGCAGAGGCCTAAGAGCTCTTGAAACATGCGTCTGCCTGCCTCAGCTGCTGGCTCCGCCCTCTCGGGAACAAATTTTACATAACTGCTCTATAGCATTAATCAAACTTTTAATCAAATATAGGGAATCCAAGCTTGAGAAACTCAAAACTGACATTGATAATTTAATAATCAAAATTAAGCCATATGAACATATACAGAAGTGGCAAGAAATTAATACCAATATTCAGAATAGAGTTGACACTTTTTCCAAAGAACTAGAGTCATCTAAAGCAAAAAAGTTACAACGAGATCTAGAAGATTTCAGGACTGATAAGGTCTATTCATACAAAAAGAATACAGGACCTCATCAGGGTCCCTATAGAGGACAAGCCCTAGGGGATGAATCTACACCTAATTCTGATCTTACAGGGACAAAAACTTCAGTCTATAATAAAATAGTGAATGGAGTTACTAATAGTGATAGGACCTATACACATGGTCAGAACCATAATAGACATCAACAAGAAAGAAATACTAACAAAGAAAAGCAACATGTTATGACTGGTTCGACGAATAATTCCCATCATAATTTTCACTTAGAAAATAGGTACACTGCACTAGAAACACAGCCACAATCCCCTCATTGGAACAAACAAGGGGCAAAACCTAGATGGAATAGTCCCCATCCTGGTGGAAATCCATCCCCCAGACAAAATTACCATAATCGTTCACATAACGGTAACAATCACAACAGAGTTAAACAGAACTTCAATTATCCTCCATCCACTCATAATCCTTCTTTTTTAGGGGTTCCCCCATGGAGACAACTGGGAGGGGGGGGGGGAGATAGTACCCTTATTATCCATCCCTCCTCCACTAAGTCAGAGAAATCCAAAAAGACCTTACGAAGAGGAAAATTCAGAGGGAGCAGAGGGGGACACAAACAGAGAAAAAAGAAACAAAGAGATATGGAATTAAAGCAAGGGGTCAAAATGATATTTAACTTATCTGATAAATTTTGATGACTCTGAAATAAATTTGTTAGCCAAAGGTATGAACTTTGCACCTACCAGTGGTCCCAATCACTTTGATTTGTATATAGATTTCCAACGATTCATTCGGAATCTCACATTAAAAAGGTATTTTCATAAACAAACAGATTTTGATATTAACCCATCAGGATCTATAATAAATAATGATGATTTACAAATATTGAACTCATTAATTAGCTTGGATAGTAACACTGATATCGTTAGTAATGACTCTTCAACTGACAATTCAGAATGGGCAGATATTTCTATATATGAAGATGGTGAAGATTTTCCCATAAGACATTGTGATCTAAAAAGAAAGTCTATTTTTTATCCCCAACATACACAATCTGAGTACATTAAAATATTTAATAAATTAGTTTGTAAAGATCTAGAATCTCTCTCTCACAATTCATTATCACATATCTCAAATATAAGAGATAACCTTACAAAAACAGAAAGGGCTGCCCTGAATAATCTTAGTAAGTGCACGGACGTCGTCTTTAGGGCGGCTGATAAAGGGGGGGGGGGTATTGTCGTACAAAATAGGTGCGACTACCTTAAGGAGGCTAATAATCTTCTCTCTGATTTTAATACATATCAGAAGTTAACTTTTAACCCTACGGAAAAATATAAGAAAGAACTGTTTGAGTTCCTATCACTGGCTAAATTAGAAGGAATTCTTAATACGAATGAATACAATTATTTATATGAAGTTGCACCTAAAATTGCTTGTTTTTATCATCTGCCAAAAATCCACAAGGATTCACTAAATCCCCCTGGCAGACCTATAGTCTCTGGGATAGGCTCTTTGTGTGATAATCTATCCAAATTTATTGATAATTTTTTACAACCTATAGTCAAATCCACTAGAGCCTATCTCAGAGACACCATAGATGTGATAAACAAATATGAAGATATTCCTTGGGCTACAAATTATACATGGATCACTTGTGACATATCATCCCTTTATACAAGTATCCCTCACGTTAAGGGGTTGTCTGCAGTCAAGGATATTTTGGGAAATAATAAATTTGCAGAAAGACAGATAGAGTTCTTATCAGAAGGAATTTCGTTTATTTTAAACCATAATTATTTTTTATTTGAAGGCATCTACTATCGCCAACATCAAGGCACAGCGATGGGGACAACCTTCGCCCCGTCCTATGCCAATTTATATGTATCTCATTTTGAAGATCATCTTATTTGGAACAATAATCCATTCAAAGAGGATATTGTAAAATATCATCGATATATAGATGATATTATTATTATCTGGCAGGGTCCACAAAATAGGATCAATGATTTTTTAAATCATATAAACTCCAATACATACAATCTTAAGTTTACTATGGAACATTCAACTGTCTCTTTACCCTTTTTGGACCTTATTCTTTATCATGATGAATCCACAAACAAAGTTGCTGTTAGAAATTACCGCAAACCCACTGAGAGAAATAGCTTATTAAATATCAAAAGTAGCCATTTAAGACAGTGGAAACAAAACATTCCCCTGGGTCAATTCCAAAGATTAAGACGTAATTGTACCAATTCGGATGACTATCAGAAAGAATCAGATATTTTAATAGACAAATTTAGAGAAAAGGTTTACAATATGGACCTTTTGAAGGAAAGTAGAGAGAGAGTAAACATGATGGATAGAAATTCTCTTTTAAATAATAAGACCAGCGTACCCAAACACAAAAACACAAACAATCATCCCAAGTTTGTGACACAATACAACAATCAGCATTTTAAAATAAAAAACATTCTTAGAAAACATTGGAATGTACTAAAATTAGATCCCATCCTTAATCAAATTTTGGAAGACAAACCGCAGGTGATTTTCAAGAAGAGCAAAGATATTAAAAATTATATTGCTCCCACAAAATTAAGAGATAATAAAAAACAATCTGTTTCTCTGAACAAATGGTGTGGGGGCAAAAATGGTTTACATCCGTGCAAAAAGAAGGATTGTATTTTGTGTCCCTTAATAGATCAAGACAATACTCAATTTTTTTAACTATAATAATAGCAAAAAGTATACATGTAAAGATAGATATACATGTCACACTACATATGTGGTCTATCAATTAGTCTGTAAATGTGGATATATTTATATAGGGCGCACGAAGAGGAAAATCAAATATAGAATCAGAGAACATGTAAATAATATTTCAAATGGCTTCGAAAATCATAGTGTGTCCCGTCACTTCAAAACCCACCACAATCAAAATCCCCTAGATCTCACTGTCAAAGTTATAGAGTGGGTAAAACCTAATGTATGGGACACAAATAGGCTATTAAAACTCAGAAAACAAGAAACCTTTTGGATTAAAAATCTCAATTGTATGGAGCCCAATGGGTTAAATATAGAAATTGACTTGCAGGCTTTTTTATAAAATAGTTTCATAACATACATCATTCTTAATGGTTTTAATTTTTTAATTTTAATTCAAGTGTTACTATTATTAGTATTTTTAAGATATATATATTTATATTTAATATACACATGTTTATATATTTTTCCATATATATAGCATTTTAATATTGAATATTGGTCTATGTATTATAGCATATTCTTATTAACTTATTTATATATATTCTTGTATCTATATTGTATGGTATTATTAGCATGCCCATTTTTATTAATTAATATTTATATGCATATCGTATTTATTATTGTGATATCTTAAAGAAAGTATTGTCATTTTCCTTATATGTTGTTTTTAACTTAGATATCCAACACTGCCGTTATTTACCCCATGCGATTGGTCTAACAAGTGGGTGTGTGTATTTACACTCCCCTTTATAGAGCCTCTCCTCCCTCATCACCTATCACTCTTGAGAAAGTCACGCCGAGACGTGACGAAACGCGTAGAGACCCGCCCACCCCTGAGCCATTCGTTCCTGTGAAGCCGCCCCAGCTCTAAGTCTGCAGCTACGAGTCTGGAGGTATAAGAGCAGAGGAACGTTACTACATAGCCGCATTCGTCAATCTGCCTGTTATCCTCCTTGCCCCATATTCCAGTGTTGAATCACAGGTACTATTACCACTGTTGTTCATGTCTGATGCTTTTGCTTGAACTTTGTTTGGAGACACTTTTCAACGGACATATTCTGACAACCGGGCTGTGTTTGGAAATCATTGGAGGGACACGCCAATTTTGACATCTATGACATCTTTGGAATACAGAAGGAGGCTGACATGAGACGATAAGTCTTTTGTGTTATTGTTGCACATATGCTGAATTTTAACTTTTATCTTGTGAGTGGCCATTTGTCGTGTGTGTTATATTAAAACTGTTATTACTCGGCATTTGAGTCTGCGCTCCTCTCTTCTCTAATTTCAGAGAAAAACGTGTTTTACAATCAAGGTCTGTGGAATCACCTGTTCCAGAGGAGCTGCTGGAATCTTTTGCTTTATTCATATGATCTTTTTAGAACAAGTACAAAGAACTTTCCTTGCATCTATATCACTGGACTTTGTGTTATTTGTATTTATATTTTATACAATAACAATTGGTATGTTTTATATATGAGATTCAATTTATAACTTCCAGGTTTATTGCGCTGCTTTGGTGTGTGTGTGCAAACACTCCCCATTTGTTTGTGTTATACCTACAGTATGTGTATAACGGTTTGTAGAGGTTAAACACATAGGTCTAGTTTCCATTGCTAATCCATGCTACTATCAGTTTACAACATAAAAGAAGCTAGGCAATACAAAAATACCATGTTTTAATAAACTATAACATGTAATGATTGAACAGGTCTACCCACTGTCCCTTCCGCATCTTCCACCTTGCCTGAGAGTGCAAATGTCATGGTATTTTATGAAATTACACCAACTATGCCCATGTCATGACCTGACTAGACCCAACCGTTTAATTTGCTTCATTCTTTAGATATCCTTTGTTGAAGAAATATGAATGCACATAGGTTAGCCAATCACACAAGCCATCTATGTGCAGCCACCAATCAGTAGCTACTGAGCCTATTTAGAAATGCTTTTCAACAAAGGATATCAATAGAATAAAGCAAATTAGCTAATAGAAGTAATTTGGAAAGTTGTTTAAAATTAATACTCTTTCTAAATTATGAAAGAAAAAAAATGGGTTTAGTGTCACTTTAACCCCTTGAGTGCTAACGATGGCTCTGAGCCATTGCAGAGTTTCCCACTCTGGTGCTAACGACGGCTCAGAGCCGTCACTAGCACTCTCCCACATTGAGGGAGATCTGGGGGCTCCCACCCGCTCCTACCCCAGCGATCGGGCCTGCATAGTGACAGGCATCGCCGGGGTTTCACGCTTTGCGTGGTAACGTCACGCACAATGACGTGATGACGTCACCGCGCAACTTTATTAACAATTGACAATACAAAGTATAGGGAAAGGGGGCATGCTGCTTAGACGCCTGTATCTCAGGCATCTAAGCAGTTACAGACCCCCAAGACCCACCATTGGAAAGGTAATTGCCTAACCTTTCAAATGGTGTAAGTCTTGGGGATCTGAAAAAAAATAATATAAAAGTTAAAAAAAAAATCAAAAAAATTAAAATAAAAAAAAACCCTTCAATCACCTTAGCACCCAGGTGGGAAAGTGCTTAGCACTCAAAGGGTTAAAGGGACATGAAACTCAAAATTCTTCTTTCATGATTCAGATAGAATCAATTCATAGAATAGATACAATTTTAAACCACTTTCTAATTTACTTCTATTATCTAATTTGTTTCATTCTCTTGGTATCATTTGTTGAAGAAGCAGCAATGCACTACTGGTTTCTAACTGAACACATGGGTGAGCCAATGACAATCTGTATATATATGCAGCCACCAATGGGCAGCTAGAACCTAGGTTCTTTGCTGCGCCTGAGCTTGCCAAGATAAACCTTTCAGCAAAGGATAACAACAGAAGGAAGCAAATTAAACAATATAAGTAAATTGGAAAGTTGTTTAAAAATGTATTCTCTATCTGAATTATGAAAGAAAAATTTTGGGTTTGATGTCCCTTTAAGCTTGCCACAGTTCCCCCTTGTTGAATTTAGTCTGTATATAGTTTATTGTGTGCAGTGCAGTACTCCCACCACAGAGGGCGCTGTGGCATTAGTCTGTGGTTTTTGTTACCCTGAAGTTTAGCAATTTGAGGTCAGGTAAGGGAAAGCCATGATATGTGATATATAATACCAGGGAAGATAGGGGCAGGAGACAAGGAGTTATAGGCATCTCAACAGTTTTGCACAAGTTGTAATGTGTAATTTGCCTCATGAATACACTAAGGCTTTGTTAGCAGGGGCTGAACACATCAGGCTCTTCATGTGCTGGGACTGGAATTCACAGAACATACAAAAACTCCAGTTACCTCATAAAATGCCACCTGCTTGTGAAACTTTCAATTTTTTCTTAGCAAGTCCTCAACATATCTGCATATATTGTACTCAGCAGCCCCAAGACAGCAGTTAGCAGGTTAGACATATTGAGGTAATACCACTAATTTCAAGCTATGCATCATGTGGTGTCCTGCTTTACAGATGCTGAAGGGTTAATAACTTAACCTTCACTTCCTTATTTTGGTACTTGCTGTAAATTTATTCTTTCTATGTTAATTATGTGCTTGAGAGTAAGGGAGGATCTTGATGATTTAACCTGCTTTAAAGGGCTGTAACTAAAATGTTAGAGCAATTTTCTTATTGCATTATTACTTGCATATAACCATGTGTATAACCCCTGCAAAGTAGTTAAACACATACATAAAGTCAATGCCAGAGCAGCAATGCACAAAATATAAATGTGTGTAGCAACCAATCAACAGCTAGCTCCCAATAGTGCATTGCTGTTGCTGAGGATATGTACATATCCCTTTTAACAAAGTTACCCAAGAGCATAAAGCAGAAATGAATTTAAAAATTACATTCTCTATTGGAATAATTAAAGTTTATTTTAATCTTTCCTGTCCCTTTAAGCAATCAATATGGGGGTCGATCCGAATGGGTGGAGCTATGCAAACCATAAATGGGTGTGGCTCTCCTGCAAAGTGTCCCTGGATATTTTTTTCAAATGTTGGCAACTATGTTATTACAAAGCAACAAAGTCTACCAACTCCTCAAATGTAAAAAGACCTTTATTAATATTTCATCATGGGTCCAAAAATAAACTGCAACGTTTTGGGCCCAGTTCAGCCCTTCATCATGCATACAGTACACAGTTAAAAAAAAAAAGGAGAGAAAAAGATGCAATGATCTGCAGGACACAATGAGGCTCCAAAGACTAGGGGACATATTTATCAAAGTGCGAACGGACATGATATGATGTAGCTTATCATGTCCTCTGCACATCGATAAATGCCGACCGCATACACTGTCGGCATTTATTATTGCACAAGCAGTTCACCAGAACTTTGGTCTAGTCATTTTTTTGAATTTTTATTATATTAATCAAAATTTAAAATTGTATAAGTAAACTTCAAACGAGCAATGCTATATCAGTTAAACTGATTCAGACACCAAACAAGTACATTGCAATAAGGAATAGATTGTTTTTGGCTAATAATTTTTAATATATGGAACTTACAAATTCAGTCTTGAAATATAAAATGGCTAAACAACATAAAGTGATACAGAGATCTGAGTGCAATAATGGAAGGGTCAGGGGTGAATGGTACAGGATGTATGACAATCAGTTTAGAATCCTCTGCACTGGGAACTATATGATTCTACTGCATTATACATAAAAATAGCCACCCAGTTGCTTCATTACATGGGAAATGAGGATAAATAGTTAAGTGCCTATGTAAGGGGGGGGGGGGGGGATAATTGCTAGTGCATTAGCTAGCTTAGGGCAACTGGGGGATGGTTTTTATTTCTCAGAGTGTTCCTGCAGTGTATAAAGAGGGCTAGAAGACATTCTAAAGAGAAAATCAAGAAAAACAGGAATAAAGCTTAGAATGACATCAGAGCTTTTAGCCTCTTATTATCCTCTTCAGTTTTTAAATATGTAACGTTCACGGTGTACCACAATTTAAAATAAATAAGTCAACATTAAATATTAATGATTCAGATAGACCATGCAACTTTAAATGTACTTCTATTATCAAATGTGCTTTGTTCTCTTATTATCCTTTGTTGAAGAGTAGACCTAGGTAGGCCAATGGGACCTTTGGAGAGCACATGTGTCTTCAGCATTCTATAGCAGCAACTATATATAACATTGACATTTACATTGTTGCAAACCCTGTTGCCAGATGCTAAAGACATATGTATGCTCCTGAGCTCACCAAGGATTAATCTTTTAAAAAGGATACAAAAAAAGAACTTATCAAAATCTATAGTAGAAGAAATTTGGAAAGTTAATAAAAAAAAGAGACTGAGATGGCTACATTTGAAAGGTCAATAGTACAAAAATAAGTAAGTCAAATATTTTATTCGGTGCAGACCCAGAATTTAGTGGACTATGCTACATCCACACAAAAGACAGGGACTTAAACACTCAAAAATATTATAACTGTATTAGTTCTCAAATAAGGAATATTAGAGTGAAAGTAATTAGCAACTTACACATCACCAACATACCCCTACAATGTAAGGAATACTTTGTCCCAGTGGCAGAAATGACTGTGTTTAATGGTTGGCCCATCCAGTGCTGAGCACATTACAGCAGCAGTATATCGACAACCCACAGGGGGAGCCTATGGGACCAGTCCTCACAACGACAGCGGTAAGCCTGTTACTAACTCCTACACCGTAAGTAATTGTGTCACTGCCCCATACCCCAATTTCCCCTGTGACCCCCGGCATCAAATCAGTCTGCGCCCCCTTCCTAGAAAATTCAAGAGCATCTCATTTCTTCACCCACCTCCTGAAAGGCAAAGATTTAGACTGAGATACCAGTGAGGTGAAAGGGATGATGTACTCTTGAAAGTTTGGGAATCTTTGCCTCCTCCTAGTGTTAGGAATTATAATGCGACCCTTAAAAGTTGCTCTGCAGATGCGGCTCTAGAAACGGAGAAACACAGTACCTTACAGGCACTTCCGCCAGAGCCAAACACCAGCCCAGGCACTGTGGCAACACTGCTGGCGGCACAATCGATACCTTCACTCCGCTCTGGCATCACAAGGGATGCTTAGAGTGGTGACTCATGATTCAGACAGAACATACAATGTTAAACAACTTTCCAATTTACTTCTACTATCAAATTTGCTTCATTCTCTTGGTATCCTTTCCTAAAGGAGCTGCAATGCACTATTGGAAACTAGCTGAACACATTGGGTAGCCAATGGCAAGAGTCATATATGTGCAGCCACCAATCAGCAGCAAATTTCCAGTAGAACATTATATATCAGAAGTAAAATTGAGTTTCATGTCCTTTTAAGAGCCATAACAAATGTGTCTTATGTTGCGCCACAAATGAGCAGTAACTTTACCGTCATGTTTGCCAGTATGAAATAAATCAGTGATTTGTTCCACACTTGGCCACTTGTAATACACACACAGCACTAATAGTAACATACACAGGAGACATAAGACAACATTTACTATCCCTGCTGCAAACTTTAATATTGCTCAAGAGGTCCCTGCTCCTGTGCAAGCAATTGTGCTAGAGCAGAGAATTTCAATCATCACAGTCGAAAAAGCTGCAAATGACTTATTATACTTGCATTTTCTGTGAGTATTATGTCCCTTTAAGTGTCCATTATTAAAAAAAAATGATTTTACGGAAAGTAGGTTAAAATACTGGACTGTCCAGTTTAATAATGAATTTCTGGCAACCCTAGTAAAAAGCCATAATCTGGGGAGATTAACAAATGCCACTCCTTTTGAATAAGTTAAAGGGATATGAAGCCCAAATATTTTCTTTAATGATTCAGACAGTGTTTTAAAAAAAATAATCAAATTTACTTATATTATCAAATTTATTCTGTTCTCTTTTTAGCCTTTGTTGAAAAGCAGGTAGGTAGGCTCAGGAAAAAACGTATGCTCTAGCTGAACCATGAAAGAAAAATATGGGGTTTCATGACCCTTTAAGCAACGTAGTTAACAGAATAAGAGTACTTTACTATTGCATTAAAGGAACATGAAACCAAAATGTTTTCTTTCATGATTCAGACAGAGCATGAGATTTTAAACAACTTTCCAATTTAGTAACATAGTAACATAGTAGATAAGGTTGAAAAAAGACTGAAGTCCATCGAGTTCAACCTATACAAATCTAAAATACTTTCAAAAAGCTCCAGTTAAGCTTAAATAACCTAATTAAAATGTGACCCATTTAATACTAGCAATCATATCCATTAATTTTGTTTATATACAGAAATTTATCCAGACTATTTTTAAATGTATCTATGGTATTGGCATTCACTACCTCCTTTGGTAATGAGTTCCACAATTTTATTGCTCTTACAGTGAAAAAACGTTTCCGTTGCAGGAGATTAAATCTCCTTTCCTCCAACCTTAAATTATGACCTCTTGTCAGAAACAATTTTCTTGGAATAAACAGAGCTTCTGCCATCTCTGTATATGGGCCTTGAATATATTTATATAAAGTAATCATGTCACCTCTCAAGCGCCTTTTTTTCTAAAGAAAACAGACCCAGTTTGGCTAGCCTCTCCTCATAGGTTAATTTCTCCAATCCCTTTATTAGCTTTATGGCCCTTCTCTGAACTTTTTCTAGTTCTGCAATATCTTTTTTAGCAATCGGTCCCCAGAACTGCACTCCAAACTCAAGGTGAGGTCTTACCACTATTATCTAAATTGCTTCATTCTCTTGGTATCCTTAGTTGAAAAGCACATCTAGATAGGCTCAGAAGCAGTAATGCATTACTGAGAGCTAGCTGCTGATTGGTGTCTGCACAAAAATGCCTCTTTCATTGGTTCACAAGCTGTCTTCAGAAAGCTCCCAGTAGTGCATAGCTGGTCCTTCAAAAAAGGATTCCAAGAGGATGAAGCAAATTAGATAAAAGAAGTAAATTAGAAAGCTATTTAAAATCACATGTTCTATTTTAATCATGAAAAATAATAAAAAGAAAAATGTCCCTTTAAATACCCCTTTAACGTTGCGTTTGTTACAGTAGACAGCTAGCCTGATATGTAATGTGTTGAAGCTTCATTTGGCAGCCCGAGGGTTAATATAAAATGCCTCTCCTTATGGATAATGGTATTTTAGCAGCTGTTCAAAACTATCAGGTGTATACACAGGCAAAGTCTTAAAAGCTATATTACTCTTACACAACTCATCGCCACTAATGACTGAATGCATTGCAGAATACATTTTATAAGTAGAATTCCACTCCTGCTATGTGCATTATTTATCACACTATCAGAGGACACATAGAAACATCTGATTTCCTCTAGTCCATTAAATGTAGAGCAATCTGCCAAACTTTATATAAATATTACATCCTGTACACAGATGCTTAAGTAAAATGCATAAATATAATTAACTGGTTCTACAATATTGCTTGATGGTTCTTTCCTTTTTTTTTTTCTTTTGAATTACTTACTTATTATAAAATCCTGACAAAATATTGGAGCTATTGTAAGGGAATTGGGATATATTAGTATAACCATATTCATTTATGCAATGCGTATACCAGGAGTACTCCTCTGAAAGCTATATACTTGAAGCTTCATTAGAAAGCATAGTAGCTAATATCTTAAAGAATGTCTAGGGACACTTTGCAATGAAAGAATCGAGTAAGCAGGTTACCATGCTCATCAGTGACTTCCATAGATCTTAATGGAAACTGCACACAATGTTAAAAATTACATTATTTAAAGGGACATAAAAGTGGAAAAAGAAAATGTTTATGTGTTAGAGCACTTTATTATTGCAAAATTGCATATAACTCTGTGTTTAACTCCTAAAAGGGGTTAAACATACAGTTAAAGGGAAATTAAATGCCTCAATATATTAATGTAAATTGTTCAATTACATGTAGGAAAACAACTTTGCAATATACGTTCATTATTTATTTTGTTCTCCTTTCCTGTAATTTAATTTTGAATATTGCGGGCTTTCCAGTTCCTGTTAAACATGGAAGTGCAGACACAGCTATATTCCACACAGTCATTGGTTGCACACTCTAGTAAGCCATTTGTGACCATTCCTAATTGGTCTCAGCAGAAAAGGTGACCTAAGTTACAATATGGCGGCACCCACTGCTTTATGGATATTAGAATGTTACCCTTCTTTTTAAACAACTAATATAATTTAAAAAAAATGCATATACACATTATTGTCAGGCTAATCTTTCCTCTGAATACGTCATTCAAGCAATGGTTTATTTAGTGTTTTATGTCCCTTTAAAGTTAGTTCCTACAGGGTGCTAGCTGAACACATCTGGTGAGCCAAAGACAATATGTGCATAGCCACCAATCACCAGCTAGCTCCTTGTAATGCATTGTTGCTTCTGAGCCTACCTAGGTAAGCTTTTCAACAAATAATACCAGGAGAATGCAGTTCATTTGATAAAAGAAGTAAATTAAAAAGTCTGTTTAAATATGCCGTGTGTGAATTCTGAAAGTTTAATTTTGACTTTTATGTCCCTTTAACCCCTTAACGACCAACGTCGTACCCTGTACGACATTGGTCAATATGTCCTTAGGGACCAGCGACATACCCTGTATGTTGCTGCAGTCCTGGGCTTCTCTCTGCCGCGATCTCCCTAAAAAATACGAGATTGCGCTATTTCTGCATGCCCCACGAGTGGGGCCCTGCAGAAATAGAATTGCTGAGTTGTTGATGCAGAGAGACTCTGCATCAGCAAGCAATGGTGCCGATCGTTGGTGGGAGCCAATGCAGGGAGGCGGGTGGGCAGCCCATCGCCTGTGCGTGATGTGGATCTTGTGAAGAAAGTGTCCGTGAGCACGCAAGGAGGTGGGGGCGGGTCTTGGGAGCATACGTGCGTGCGTGCGCACGACCATTATACTAAAGGAAAGGAGGAAAATGGGAAAGGGAGGGGAGAAAAATAGTTTGGAAAGGGATCCGGGAGGGGGGTAGGGTATTGAGGGGGGTAAGGTATTGAGGGGGAAGCTACACTACAGAAAAATAGGGTATTTTATTTAAAAAAAAAAAAACTAATTATATGGACAACTGGGTACTGGCAGACAGCTGCCAGTACCCAAGATGGCGGACAATAAGGTAGAGGGGGGAGGGTTAGAGAGATGTTTGGGGGGATCAGGGAGGTTGGAGGTTAAGGGGGGATCCTAAAAGGCAGAATAAAAAAATAATAAAAATAAAATAAAAAAGCCTTTTATTTGTGCTGGCAGACTTTCTGCCAGTACTTAAGATGACGGGACAATTGTGGGGTGGGGGAGGGAAGAGAGCTGTTTGGGAGGGATCAGGGGGTGGGATGTGTCAGGTGGGAGGCTGCTCTCTACTCTAAAGTTAAAATGAACCCAAAAAGCTCCCTATTTAAGCCCTTCACTGCTGGGCATAACGTGTGGTGCGCAACGGCATTTAGCAGCCTTCTAATTACCAAAAAGCAACACCAAAGCCATATATGTCTGCTATTTCTGAACAAAAGGGATCCCAGAGAAGCATTTACAACCATTTGTGCCATAATTGCACAAGCTGTTTGTAAATAATTTCAGTGAGAAACCTAAAGTTTGTGAAAAAGTGAACAATTTTTTTTTATTTGATCGCATTTGGCGGTGAAATGGTGGCATGAAATATACCAAAATAGGCCTAGATCAATACTTTGGGTTGTCTACTAAAAAAAATATATACATGTCACAGTCAAGGGATATTCATGGATTCCAATCCTGACAGATATCAGTGTTACAATGTAACTATCACTAATTTTGAAAAACAAATGTACTTATTGCCCTATAACTTGCAAAAAAAGCAAAGAACATGTACACTTTGGGTATTTCTAAACTGAGGACAAAATTTAGAAACTATTTAGTATGGGTGTTTTTTTGGTGGTTGTAGATGTGTAACAGATTTTGGGGGTCAAAGCTAGAAAAAGTGTGTTTTTCCATTTTTGTATCATATTTTATAAAAACAATTATAGTAAATTATAAGATATGATGACAATAATGGTATCTTTTGAAAGTCCATTTAATGGCGCGAAAAAAGGTATATAATGTGTGGGTACAGTAAATGAGTAAGAGGAAAATTACAGCTAAACACAAACACAGCAGAAATGTAAAAATAGCCCTGGTCCTTAAGGGTAAGAAATTGAAAAATGGCCTTGTCCTTTAGGGGTTAATCTAATCTGTAAGAAGCATTAGATTCAAAGATGATCATACACCAAATTAGATGCATCATTTTATCATTCTGCTCTTCAAATGTAAAGGATAAAATCTATGACTGTCCCAGGAAAATCAGATAGTTGGAAAGTATGAATATATATTTTATATCCTGTAAGTATAATATTATCCATAAGTACCGCTTGACTTTGCTCTAAGGACCTTATGATGTATTTAAACATACAGTACATGTGTCTTCACCCATTTTTCTGCTGTCAGCAGAACAATAAAGTTTCTTGGTAGGATATGCAAATTAGATATAAAACATCTTACACTAAAGCAAACATTTGCATATCTTACCCAGAGTTCTCTGATTCACTTTTATCTCACCATAAGTAAAATGAATATTGTGTTTACCATTGAAATAAGCTTCACTAAGCTACAAATCAATGTTATGTTCTGCTTGCTTTTGTAAACTAGGTAGCTAAAAAAAATAAAAAAAAAAATACAATCATGATGATAGATTTGTTCAGCTGGCATTTAGCTGGGGCCT
Organism: Bombina bombina; assembly: GCF_027579735.1. NCBI lineage: Eukaryota > Metazoa > Chordata > Amphibia > Anura > Bombinatoridae > Bombina > Bombina bombina. Next base: position 874,418,325 of record NC_069500.1, read on the forward strand.
AACCTTCGTGAAATTGGAGGTTGGTAACTTTACTGAATGGATTTAGTATATATCTTAAGGCTAAGGGCAAAATTTATCAAGCCCCGAAGATATGCGCCTAAAAAGTTGCGATTATTTCCACAATAGTTCGCAATGTGTGAAGTAAAAAATGTTGCCAGTATTTATGAAAATTCTAGAGACATATTTGGGGCAATTTTTTTTTTTATATAATATATATATATATATATACGGGCATTTTAAAATGCCAATAGAGATTAATACAAGAATTAGGCATTTCCAGACAACTTATTCACATATATTAAAACTAATTATATGGACAACTGGGTACTGGCAGACAGCTGCCAGTACCCAAGATGGCGGACAATAAGGTAGAGGGGGGAGGGTTAGAGAGATGTTTGGGGGGATCAGGGAGGTTGGAGGTTAAGGGGGGATCCTAAAAGGCAGAATAAAAAAATAATAAAAATAAAATAAAAAAGCCTTTTATTTGTGCTGGCAGACTTTCTGCCAGTACTTAAGATGACGGGACAATTGTGGGGTGGGGGAGGGAAGAGAGCTGTTTGGGAGGGATCAGGGGGTGGGATGTGTCAGGTGGGAGGCTGCTCTCTACTCTAAAGTTAAAATGAACCCAAAAAGCTCCCTATTTAAGCCCTTCACTGCTGGGCATAACGTGTGGTGCGCAACGGCATTTAGCAGCCTTCTAATTACCAAAAAGCAACACCAAAGCCATATATGTCTGCTATTTCTGAACAAAAGGGATCCCAGAGAAGCATTTACAACCAATTTACAATAGTTCGCAATGTGTGAAGTAAAAAATGTTGCCAGTATTTATGAAAATTCTAGAGACATATTTGGGGCAATTTTTTTTTTTATATAATATATATATATATATATACGGGCATTTTAAAATGCCAATAGAGATTAATACAAGAATTAGGCATTTCCAGACAACTTATTCACATATATTAAAACTAATTATATGGACAACTGGGTACTGGCAGACAGCTGCCAGTACCCAAGATGGCGGACAATAAGGTAGAGGGGGGAGGGTTAGAGAGATGTTTGGGGGGATCAGGGAGGTTGGAGGTTAAGGGGGGATCCTAAAAGGCAGAATAAAAAAATAATAAAAATAAAATAAAAAACAGACAACTTATTCACATATATTAAAGACTTTCGAATGGTCATGAGTCAATTTGTCCGCACATATGAAAAGTTGTGACTTTATTGGCGCATAACCTTTCATAAATATGGTGATATTTTTGTGAGGTTTTTTTGGACAAGAAACGTGAGAATTTTCTTATTCTCACTTTGATCAATTTTGCCCTAAGTGGTGCCATGAAGTAAAAATAAAAAGGGTCATAATCTCAAGATGAAGGGTACTAGATACATTAGCATACTAGGTACTAGATACATTACATACTAGATATATTAGCGGAAGCACTTTTACACAGAAATGGTGATTGATTCATGGAATAAACTTCCATAAGGGATGGTAATGACAAACACTGTGGTCGACTTTAAGAATGCCTGGGATAAGAATAAGGCTATCCTAACAACTAGATAAGTTTATACTGTTAGGAAATATTTGGCAAGCTTGTTGAGTCTATGGTTCTTATCTATGTTTCTATGTTTAATTTGAGCAGTTATGCCATACCAAATAAGCCATGGACCCATTGCCTGAAAATGTCTAAAAATTGACTTTCAGGGCTGTGATGCCTTCCAATTACTAAAACTGATGACAAACTTATACGTGTCTGGTATTCCAGATCATTGGAAATCACGAAGAAGATTTGTCCTATGATTGCAAAGTATTTAAAATGCTGTTGCATTGAGAATATTTAGCCATAATTCCCATGCACGTTTGCGGGAGCGCAATAATTAACCAACAGTTACAAGTGATGGCATTAGAACGAGGCTCCCATAGGAGCCTATGAAAGCGCCCTCTTGCTTCCTAGCAATGCGAACGCGAGCTATCGTTTGCATTGCGATTTACTTGTAATACCAGCGCACATTATAGTGTGCTGGTATTACAAAGTGGAGCGTTAATATCGCTTGCATGCAAGTGATATTTAGCACTCCACTTGTAATCTGGCTCACAATTGTAAACAACTTTCCAATTTACTTCTATTATTACATTTGTTTTGTTCTCTTAATATCCTTTGTTGAAGGAGCAGCAATGCACTACTGGATGCTAGCTGATCACATCATATGTGCAGCCACCAATCAGCAACTAGCTCCCAGTAGTGCTTTGCTGCTCTTAAGCCTATCTAGGTATTATTTTCAATAAACAATATCAATACAACAAAGCAAATTAGATAATTAAAGTAAATTGGAAACTTGTTTAAAATTGCATGCTCTATCTAAATCATGAAATAAAAAATTGGGGTTTCATATCCCTTTAAGAAGGGACATACCTATTTTGCTCATTTTTTCTTGTCATATTGACTCTATGTAAAGAAGGTTTTTGATGATTATCACTTGGAATATGCACAGCTATGTTTTTATAGCTGACTGAAGAAAGATCCTTAGAAGATAATAAGAAAAACTGTTTCTTCAGTCAAAGGGCAAGGGCAATATTTTCCCAACACTGTTGACTGCAGTATTTTTCCAGCGTCTACTATAACACTGTCTGCAAACAATAAACTATACTTGAGCTATTTCATTTTAGCTGATTTAAATGTATATAAATGCAACTTTCACAAATATAGCATTTAGTTTTTTTTTTTTTTTTTTAAATTGAGATTTACCATATAAGACATAGTAGACAAATTACAATGTAATACAGAGATACAGTCACAGAAATACATACTATAATGAAATACATACTATAATTAAATACTGTACATACTATAATGAAATACATACTATAATTAAATACATACTGTACTATAATTAAATACTGTACATACTATAATGAAATACATACTATAAGGAAATACATACTATAATGAAATACATACTATAATTAAATACTGTGCATACTATAATGAAATACATACGATAATTAAATACATACTATAATGACATACTGTACATACTATAATGAAATACATACTATAACGAAATACATACTATAATGAAATACATACTATAATTAACTACTGTACATACTAAAATGAAATACATACTATAATGAAATACTGTACATACTATAATGAAATACATACTATAATGGAATACTGGTAGCCCTCAGTTTACGCCGGGGTTAGGTTCCAGAAGGAATGGTTGTAAATCGAAACCGTTGTAAATTGAAACCCAGTTTATAATTTAAGTCAATGGGAAGTGAGGGAGTTAGGTTCCAGGCCCCTCTCAAAATTGTCATAAGTAACACCTAATACATTATTTTTAAAGCTTTGAAATGAAGACTTTAAATGCTAAACAGCATTATAAACCTAATAAAATAATCACACAACAAAGTATATATAATTGAACTAAGTTAAATGAACAAAAACATTTGCTAAACAGCATTATAAACCTAATAAAATAATCCCACAACACAGACTTTACTTGCATTTTTCTGCAAACAGTTCTTTCCATGCATTCCAATCTGGACTGATTTATAGACAGGAAGATCTTGTTCCTTTGCAAGCTGCTTGATAGCTCAGGTCTGGTTAAACTGATTAATTTCAGCTTACTTGACTTGCATATCTTTGCTGCAACACAAGCGGACAGCTCCACCTACTGGCTATTTTAATCAATGCACTGCTTCTCAATGCTTTTCAATAGCAGTCACATGACTGAAAAAAAGGTTGTTATTCTGAAACGGTGCAAATTGAACCGTTGTAAACCGAGGGCCACCTGTATATATATTTATATATATGTGTTTATATATATATATAAAAAATACATATACATATATATATATTCACATGTACATGTATGTATCTCAATGTTAAATCCCTTTGACTACTTTTTTTTGCTAACACCTGAGACGTCATATCTTTGAGCCCTTATAACTTTTTTTTTGTACAATATATATATAGATGGTGTTATTATGAGCGTGTGTACTTTGTAATGTATTTTTTATGTGTTTTGTGACACTTTTTTGTTTCACGAAACAGTTAACCAGAGGTCTGAGATATCTCTAACCCGACAAGCAACAAGCTGAATTGTGCTCATGCGATCATGTTTACATTTAACTTGTTATATGAGCGCTACACCCGATGCTCTCAGTTGCGGTAAACCCAATTTCGCTTGCGCTTAACTGTTAGCGCACACATTTCGTCTGGCCCAAAATGTATTAAAGGGCCATGATACCCAAATGTTAACTTAAAACACTTGAAAGTGATGCAGCATAGCTGTAAAAAGCTGACTATAAAATATCACCTGAACATCTCTATGTAAAAAAGGAAGATATTTTACCTCAAAATTCCCTAAGTATTCACACCCCACTGTAAAGGACTTTAAACAGCAAATCAGTATGTCTGTCCCGGGACAGGCAAGGGAGCGTGCCTCATGCACACTCATGTTATTTCCCTATTCAGTTTAAGGAAGTTTAACCCCTTAGTGACCAGAGCACTTTTCCATTTGTTGACCGTTTGGGACCAAGGCTATTTTTACATTTCTGCGGTGTTTGTGTTTAGCTGTAATTTTCCTCTTACTCATTTACTGTACCTACACATATTATATACCGTTTTTCTCGCCATTAAATGGACTTTCTAAAGATACCATTATTTTCATCATATCTTATAATTTACTATTAAACAAATTATAAAATATGAGGAAAAAATGAAAAAAAAAAACAATTTTTTCAAACTTTGACCCCCAAAATCTGTTGCACATCTACAACCACCCAAAAACACCCATGCTAAATAGTTTCTAAATTTTGTCCTGAGTTTAGAAATACCCAATTTTTACATGTTCCTTGCTTTTTTTGCAAGTTATAGGGCACTAAATAAAAGTAGCACTTTGCTATTTCCAAACCACTTTTTTTCAAAATTAGCGCTAGTTACATTGGGACACTGATATCTGTCAGGAATCCCTGAATATCCTTTAACATGTATATATATATTTAGAAGACATCCCAAAGTATTGATCTAGGCCCATTTTGGTATATTTCATGCCACCATTTCACCGCCAAATGCGATCAAATAAAAAAATTTTTTCACTTTTTCACAAATTTTTTCACAAACTTTAGGTTTCTCACTGAAATTATTTACAAACAGCTTGTGCAATTATTGCACAAATGGTTTTAAATGCTTCTCTGGGATCCCCTTTGTTCAGAAATAGCAGACATATATGGCTTTTACGTTGCTTTTTGGTAATTAGAAGGCCGCTAAATGCCACTGCGCACCACACGTGTATTATGCGCAGCAGTGAAGGGGTTAATTAGGGAGCATGTAGGGAGCTTGTAGGGTTAATTTTAGCTTTAGTGTAGTGTAGTAAACAACCCCAAGTATTGATCTAGGCCCATTTTGGTATATTTCATGCCACCATTTCACCGCCAAATGCGATCAAATTAAAAAAAACTTTAAATATTTCACAATTTTAGGTTTCTCACTGAAATTATTTACAAACAGCTTGTGCAATTATGGCACAAACTGTTGTAAATGCTTCTCTGGGATCCCCTTTGTTCAGAAATAGCAGACATATATGGCTTTGGCGTTGCTTTTTGGTAGTTAGAAGGTTGCTAAATGCCGCTGCGCATCACACGTATATTATGTCTAGCAGTGAAGGAGTTAATTAGGTAGCTTGTAGGGAGATTGCAGGGTTAATTTTAGCTTTAGTGTAGAGATCAGCCCTCCCACCTGACACATCACACCCCCTGATCCCTCCCAAACAGCTCTCTTCCCTCCCCCACCCCACAATTGTCCCCGCCATCTTAAGTACTGGCAGAAAGTCTGCCAGTACTAAAATAAAAGTTTTTTGGGGGGTTTTAGTTTTTTTTTTTTTTTAATTATTCTTCTGCTGTGTAGGACCCCCTTAGCCCCCAACCTCCCTGATCCCCCCCCCAAACAGCTCTTTAACCCCCCCCCCCCTCTGCCTTTATTGTGTACCATATTGGGTACTGGCAGCTGTCTGCCAGTACCCAGTTTGAAAAATAATAATGTATTTAAATTTTTTTATTTTATTAAATATTTTTGTAGTGTAGCTGCCCCCCCCTCAACATCCAACCCCCCACCCTCTCCCAGATGCCTTGATTTGAAAATCCCACCCTCCCCAGTCCTCTCTCCCACCCTCCAGATCTACAGCATATTGATGCTGTTTGCATAGATATCACGTGCACGCGTGCGCTCGTGCACGGCTCTCGTGCACGTGCATGCACAAGATCTCTCCCCCCTCCTCCACCAATAACTGCCCACCCGCCTCCTTGGATGAGCTCCCACCCACCAACGGTAACGGCTATCGATAGCCAATGCAGAGAGGGCCACAGAGTGGCTCTCTCTGCATCGGATGGCTAAAAACAGTTATTGCAGGATGCCTCAATATTGAGGCATCACTGCAATAACATGAAAGCAGCTGGAAGCTATCAGGATCGCTTCCACTGCTTTCAAAGACCAACGACGTATGGGGTACGTCCTTGGTCATTAACTGCATTTTTTTGCAGGACGTACCCCATACGTCGTTGGTCGTTAAGGGGTTAAAGGAAGTTCCAGTCAAAAATTAAATGCACATAGATTTATTACATATTTGAATAGAAACATATTTGCAATATACATGTATTGGCAAAAATGCTTCTAGTAAAAGTTATCACTATTTTAATGGTAACATTTTTCTCTGCATGTGCATGTGAAGCATATCTAGATATTGTCACTGCACTCACATTTTAAATAATGCAGCTGCTCAGATTATCAGTGGGGCTTGTATCATGTCAGCAATTAACAAATTGAGTAATTACCAGACGGTACAAGCACCTTAGGCTTTCTGAGCAAGTGCTGTGTTTAAAATGCTGGTGCACAGTGCATACTTAAATACACTTTTGAGACAGCTATAGCTTTTATTAGAAGCAATTTTTGCTAATACATGTATATGACAAAAATGCTTCTGCTCAATAACGAAATACATCCATGTGGTTTCCAATTTTGTCTGGAACATCCCTTTAACCCCTTAACGACCGAGGACGTGCAGGGTACGTCCTCAAAAAAAAGGCAGTTAACGCCTGAGGACGTACCCTGCACGTCCTCGGTGTGGACAGCAGCTGGAAGCGATCCTGCTCGCTTCCAGCTGCTTTCCGGTTATTGCAGTGATGCCTCGATATGGAGGCATCCTGCAATAATGCTAGATGGCCATCCGATGCAGAGAGAGCCACTCCGTGGCCCTCTCTGCACCGGACATCGATGGCCGGTATCGTTGGTGGGTGGGAGCCGACTTGGGAGGCGGGTGGGCGGCCATCGATGGGCCGGGTAATGTAGAGGGGGGCGGGATCGGGGGCAGGGCCGATGGGGGCGCGCACGGGCGCGCGCGCGTGCACGGGGGGGGCGGCGGGCGGGCGCGTGCACGGGGCGGGAGCGGGAGGGAACGCTACACTACAGAAAATCAAAGTTTGAGAAAGGGGTATCTGAATAAAAAAAAATGTAAATCGAATGTATCTAGGAGGGGGTGGGGGGTTGGTCTTTGGTGGGGCAGGGAGCTACACTACAGAAAAGGGGAAAAATTAAAAAATATAAGCTATTTTATTCTAAACTGGGTACTGGCAGACAGCTGCCAGTACCCAAGATGGCGGCCATTAAGACAGAGGGGGAGAGTTAGAGAGCTGTTTGGTGGGGGATCAGTCAGGTTGGGGGCTAAAGGGGGGTCCTACAGAGCAGCATATGTAAATATGCCTTTTCTTTTAAAAAAAAAAAGCCCAAATATAGCTTTTATTTTAGTACTGGCAGAGTTTCTGCCAGTACTTAAGATGGCGGGGACAATTGTGGGGTGGGGGAGGGAAGAGAGCTGTTTGGGAGGGATCAGGGGGTCTGATGTTTCAGGTGGGAGGCTAAGCTCTACACTAAAGCTAAAATTAACCCTGCAAGCTCCCTACAAGCTACCTAATTAACCCCTTCACTGCTAGCCATAATACGTGTGATGCGCATTTAGCGGCCTAAGTACCAAAAAGCAACGCCAAAGCCATATGTGTCTGCTATTTCTGAACAAAGGGGATCACAGAGAAAAATTTACAACCATTTATGCCATAATTGCACAAGCTGTTTGTAAATAATTTCAGTGAGAAACAAAAAGTTTGTGAAAAAGGGAACTTTTTTTTTTATTTGATCGCATTTGGCGGTGAAATGGTGGCATGTAATATACCAAAATGGGCCTAGATCAATACTTTGGGTTGTCTGCTACACTAGACTAAAGCTAAAATTAACCCTACAAGCTCCCTACAAGCTCCCTAATTAACCCCTGCACTGCTGGGCATAATACACGTGTGGTGCGCAGCAGCATTTAGCGGCCTTCTAATTACCAAAAAGCAATGCCAAAGCCATATATGTCTGCTATTTTTGAACAAAGGGGATCCCAGAGAAAATTTTACAACCATTTATGCCATAATTGCACAAGCTGTTTGTAAATAATTTCAGTGAGAAACCGAAAGTTTGTGAAAAAGTGAACGATTTTTTGTATTTGATCGCATTTGGCGGTGAAATGGTGGCATGAAATATACCAAAATTGGCCTAGATCAATACTTTGGGATGTCTTCTAAAAAAAAAATATATACATGTCAAGGGATATTCAGGGATTCCTGAAAGATATCAGTGTCCCAATGTAACTAGCGCTAATGTTGAATAAAATGGTTTGGAAATAGCAAAGTGCTACTTGTATTTATGGCCCTATAACTTGTAAAAAAAGCAAAGAACATGTAAATATTGGGTATTTCTAAACTCAGGACAAAATTTAGAAAATATTTAGCATGGGTGTTTTTTGGTGGTTGTAGATGTGTAACAGATTTTGGGGGTCAAAGTTAGAAAAAGTGTGTTTTTTCCACTTTTTTCTCATATTTTATAATTTTTTTTACAATAAATTATAAGATATGATGAAAATAATGGTATCTTTCGAAAGTCCATTTAATGGCGAGAAAAACGGTATATAATATGTGTGGGTACAGTAAATGAGCAAGAGGAAAATTACAGCTAAACACAAACACCGCAAAAATGTAAAAATAGCCTTGGTCCCAAACGGACAGAAAATGGAAAAGTGCTCTGGTCACTAAGGGGTTAAGTCAAATCTCATGAGATCACAGTAAAAGAGTTCATGACCTCAGCACTGCTGATTGGCTGCTGTTCATTTCTTGCTTTTTTCCCCCCTTCTTTTTATTTTACCTGCAGCTGGGAACAGCTGAGTATAACTTTTTACACAGAACTTACTCTGCTGAGCTGAGGAGACTGTGAGGTAAAATATCTTCCTTTTTTACATAGAGATGCTCAGGTGATATTTTCCTGTCAGCTTTTTACAGTTATACTGCATCAGTTTCAAGTGATTTAGCATATGAGTATTATGTCACTTTTAGTTGCTTGTAAATTCATATGACTGCATTTTAGTTTTTAAAGAAAGCATTGCTGTAAAAGCTGACAATTTCAGTGATAGCTTTTCTGAGCACAGAGGATATGTACATATGCCCAGTGCCCCCCCCTTATTCAACACTGACAGCGGCATCTATTCATGAACTAAGATGTAAACTGAGTCATTTCCAACACAACTCTCATAGCAGGTGGAACGTTTCAATGCAGCTTCATTCCTATGCATTTCAATTTCGAATAATTGGAACATTTCAATAAAACAACAAATGAATACGCACATTTTTACTTGAATAGCCAGATAAATTAGCATTTGAAAAAGATGCAAAAAAAATTATATATACAAAGTGTACTATTGCTAAAATCCTATCACCAAAAAACGTATTCAGACATCTCATCACCACTGTACTTTCCAGTCATGGATTGTTTGTATATAAAACAGCTCACTCCAATACAGGACTGGTTGCATTTATTTTATTGAGACATTTCTGAGGCACTTTTAATCAGACATCAAACCTTGCTTCATATAAAGCTGCTATTTCCAGATAAATGACTGAATCCTTATAAGAAACGTTTTCTTCAATAAATGCAATTAAAAGATTACGTGATTGTGTGTGACACGAAATGATGTGCGTGTGAGATTAACAATGATTAAAATTCATATTTAAAATTGAAACATTTACCTCTATAGAAGTTTAGCGCCAGCTCTAGTTATGCAATTTCCAGTAATATCCAGTCATTTTCAGTTACGCTAAAGTTAGTTATCCAGGGAACTTCATTCCATTAGCTTTTTATTCCATAAGATCCAGATTCGATTCAAGCAAGATCTCTTGACAGCGAAATACAAGAACCAAAAAAGATCACTATAACGTTATTTCTACCAAGTCCCCAGGTTAAGTGCACTCAGCTTTATGCTGCAGACCCATGCTAACAGCCACTTCACTAACTTTACTCTGAACTCACTCAGACAGGCTCTACAAGCTCTGCAAGACTGCAGGAAATAAGGCAAACACACCCATTTATTCTTTGTATATGCAGAAAATAGGTTCAACCTGTTCTTCAGAGACGAACATAAAAGTGAGAGAGAGCCACTGGTAATGAATGGACATCAATAAAGAACGGTCTGTGTAGTATGTGTTTGCTTTTAGTCTTTTCTTTTAGTCTTCTTCACAGTGCTGGGAGTGCTGCTAAGGACAGCTCTCTAGTAGCGTTGTCTGCTAGGTCTGTGTTACTAGTTGTACGCAATGGAAAAGCAGCCCTAGTGCGCCACCTTCAGGTGCTTATTCCTCAAGATCATTGTCTATTTACCTGTGAAGTGTGAGCAAACTAATAAACATTTTTAGTTTAGGTAACCACAAAGTTAAATGAGATAATTATATTATTATTTTACTGTCCCTTTATTAGTTTGTTAATTTTGACCAATGTTTCTAAAGCCATTTCTTTCAAACGTCTTTATATATTAAATTGTAATATAAAATGTTTATGTGTAGTAAAAAATGCACTATACTTTGTTTGCCCCTTTTTCTGTAATTTAACTCGTAATATTTTGGGTAGTCCAACTCCCCTGAGTTTTCATAAAGCCATGAGTACCGCACTATTTTGAAACCTAATGTTTCCGTTAGTTAGTCTCTTATGTTGAGAAAATCAGGGACAGATTATAGTATGCAAATATTGTTTGTGTGAAATATAACCATGTTAAAAGACTTTAAACCCTGGTAAATAAAATTACTTTAACTTTGGTATATTACATGCAAGCATTGGTTGCACACTTTAGCTGTCCCTAGATGTTCTCAGCAGAAGAGATAGGTAAGGGGAACCCTAGGTTACAAAACGGTGGTGCCCATTACTTTACAGAATCTAAAGTACTTCATAAAAACTAAACCTTTGCATTCATTTACTACACAACTAATATATTTTAAACAATACAAATTCATGTTATTCTCAGGCTTATCTTTAGCTTTTACTAGATATTCTTTTCTAGAATTTAATTTGTGTTTAATGTCCCTTTAATATTTTTAACGCTAGATCCCTATAGCTCGCAAAAATTGTATAGATAATGTATTAAATATATTTAAAATTTGCTTTATAATCATATTTACATAAGGTATCATCTCTCCCAAATTTTTTTTTACAGGATATTCACTTTTTAGTTGAATTTTATGTGTGTTAGATAATGCATATTGTTTTGCAATACAAAGCTGTGTGTTGACACAAATTGTGCCTGGTCTTCAATATACTTCTTAAAGGGATACTAAATCCAAAAAAAAATATTTCATGATTTAGATAGAGCATGCAATTTTAAGCAACTTTCTAATTTACTCCTATTATCAATTTTTCTTAATTCTCTTGCTATCTTTATTTAAAAAGCAGGATCTAAAGCTTAGGGGCTGGCCCATTTTTGGTTCAGAACCTGGGTTATGCTTTCTTATTGGTTGGCTGAATGTAGTCACCAATAAGCAAGCGCTATCCAGGGTACTGAACCTAAAATGGTCCGGCTCCTAAGCTTTACATTCCTGCTTTTTAAATTAAGATAGCAAGAGAACAAAGCAAAATTGATAATAGGAGTAAATTAGAAAACATTTTGGTTTAGTATCCCTTTAAAAGGACAGTATACTATAAAATAGTTTTTCCCTTCATGCATTCCCAATTACTTTTTTACCAGCTGCATAGTATAAAATGTATGAGATTTACTTTTTTTAAGACTTATTTGTGTATATGAATTAGCTGGTTTTGTGTTTTGAAGCCACAACCTAATAAAATGGGTTGCACTTCTAGGTATAATCTGATCTCATTACTTTATCACATTGTGTACATATACATGCTTCTTTATCTTATATCTGTCCATAAACCAATCACCAATACTTGGAGAGAACAATGGGAAATTAACATTTTATTATCTTATCTCTTCTATACCCCACTGGGAGTGTAATTTCTTCTACTGGCTGTGTTAACACAGCTTGGCCTTGAGGCAAAAAACTTTCAGGATGAGTGGGGATACCACAGGCTAAATACACTATTTCAAATGCCAATATAAGGGTAATGAAAATACTTGTAAACAATTTAATACACCCCAGCAGGCAAAGTGGATAATTGGGAACAAATTAAAAGGGAGAACAGTAAACTGTCCTAATCCAGAGTGTCAACTTGCATTTAAAGGGACATGAAACTCAACATTTCTCTTCAGATTCATTTAGAGAACATATTTTTAAAAAAGTTAGCGATTTACTTATTTTATCAAATTTGCTTCATTTTCTTGTTGTTCTTTGTTGAAGAGATATCTAGTGCAAAAACATGCACGCTCCTGAGCTTACCTTCCTGCTTTTCAACCAAGGATAACAAGAAAACAAAGAAAAATTGATAGCAGTACTTTGCAAAATTGCTTAAAATAGTATGTTCTGTATGAATCATGAAAGAAAAATATTGTGTGTTAATATGCATTTGAGTCCAATAAAGAAAAAAAAAAACTAAGTGCACAAGAAACAGAAAGGAAAATAAAAATCTGAAAAGTTTGCTTCTTCTAAAACAGGTGCATAACATAGTAGATTAGGTATAAAATAAGACCATCTTTGTTTTTGATGATTTGAGTCCCTCATAGCAAGGCCGGATTGGCCTGCCAGGATAACAGGAGATTTCCCGGTGGGCTGCAGCAGCTGGTGCTGGAAAGCTATAATTTAAATGGGTGATTAATGGATGCAATTGGGTTGTAGGGTTGCTATATAACACTAATCTGACATTTTTATTTAATACAAAGTAATATAATTTAATACTGAAAAAAATATTGGGGAAGGAGTGTCCCAGTAATCCCTTTGAAAAAAATGGGGCATGTACAGTCTACTGATTCAACGGAGAAAATAGGGCTGGTCTTCATATTTTTCCAAGGCTGCTTTTTATTCCCAGTCCGGCTCTGCCTGATTGTATTAGCAGTTCTTATACATGAAAAAATGGAAAATGATACACAAAGGGACATGAAGGACAAAATGCAACTTTCATGGTCCACATAGAGCATGCCATTTTAAGAGACATTTTAATCTACTTTGTTCTTTTGGAATCCTTTGAAGAAAAGCATACATAGATTGGCTCAAAAGCAGCATTGCACTAGTGGGAGCTAGCTGCTAAATGATTCACAAGATGTGTTCAGATAGTCCTCATTGCTGCTCTGAATATAACTTTAACTATGTTTTTAATGCCTTTGCAGAAGTATAACACATTTATATGCAGGCAGCAGTGATATAATAAAATGCAATAACACATTAGAGCATTTTCATTTTGTCTTTTTATGCCCCTTTAGTTTTCAGAACCTTACATATACAATTTCCAACGTGCTCTGTTATTGTGTTCCGTGCATATAGAATTGTCATAAAGCATAATATTTTTTTTATAACGACAAATTGAACCATTTAGATTTTTTAACTACATTTTATTTTATTGGATATAGTATCTGCAATTCATTTGCAAATATCTTCTATTATTGCCAGATTTTTTTCACTGATATGTATAAAATCTCTAAACTTAAACGCACTTGAAAGTATTTCAGTTTTAAACAGAAGCATGCTTCTAATGCAGGTAGGGCCATTACCAGAAATCTTAAGGGCCCCTTACTAAAACATTGATTGGGCCCCCTCTCCCCCCGCATACACAGAAACTCACATGCAGACACACACACAAGCAGACATAAAAACAGATATACTCTCACACACGCACAGACACACTATCACACACAGACACACTCACACACAGACACATAAGCAGATACAACACTCACACAGGCTCAGGCACTCTCACACATGCAGGCACTTACACAGACACTGACACACTCTCACATACAGGCACTCTCACAGACGCAGACACACTCACACGCAGACACATGCGCACACAGACACATTCACTCACACGCAGGCACATTCACTCACACCCAGACAAACAGACATGCAGACACACTCACACAGCCATTCTTTCACACAAACACACACATGCACTCTCACATGCACACACACACATATACACTTACACTCCCCAGTGCAAAAAATCACAATACCGCTTTTTACACTCTATTAAAAACTAACCAAACTGGAAAAATGCATCTGAGCAGACAATAGACAAATGTATTAGAGACATGTCAAAATGATCATCATTTGTAGGGGGGGGGGTAGTTTTAGAATAGCCGTAGGCACTCTAGGGCCCTGGGCCACAGTGAGCCCCTCCAGGGATTTCTGCACTGGTGTCTTGCGGCACCTTCCACCAATTTGAATGTGGAGTGCTCTGTAAATGACTCGTTAATGTCCTCACAATGTTAATGAAACAATTAAACATTTGATACTGGTTTATAGAGAAGTGTATATTTTCATATATGATTATACAGGATATAAAACTAGGCACACTGAGCAACTGGTCCACGTCTGGATTCCCGCATTACACTTAGGGAGACTTCCCCAAATGTCATAATTTGCATGAATAAAAAGAGAGAAGCGCTCAACCTGAGAACGAACAATAGCATAATAGCTTGTTCTATGGCTAATTACCACCCAAGAAGCAGCCTCTTTTTGCTCAACATGTGCCTTTCACAGAGAAGAACTTTCCTGAAGCATATCAGTCTGATCCTGACTTTACAGTACAGTCCAGCCCTGAAATACCAGGCAATCCCTCTCTGAACAAGAGAAACAGCAAAACCCCAGACGTACGTTTCGGCCTATTGTGGGCCTCGTCAGTGAGGTGCAGCTATATCCCTCTAGGCACACTGAGCAACGGGTCCACGTCTGGATTCCCGCATCACACTTAGGGAGACTTCCCCAAATGTCATAATTTGCATAAATAAAAAGAGAGAAGCGCTCAACCTGAGAACAAACAATAGCATAATAGCTTGTACTATGGCTAGTTACCACTCAAGAAGCAGCCTCTTTTTGCTCAACATGTGCCTTTCACAGAGAAGAACTTTCCTGAAGCATATCAGTCTGATCCTGACTTTACAGTACAGTCCAGCCCTGAAATACCAGGCAATCCCTCTCTGAACGAGAGAAACAGCAAAACCCCAGACGTACGTTTCAGCCTATTGTGGGCCTTGTCAGTGAGGTGCAGCTATATCCCTCTAGGCACACTGAGCAACGGGTCCACGTCTGGATTCCCGAATTACACTTAGGGAGACGTCCCCAAATGTCATAATTTGCATAAATAAAAAGAGAGAAGCGCTCAACCTGAGAACGAACAATAGCATAATAGCTTGTTCTATGGCTAGTTACCACCCAAGAAGCAGCCTCTTTTTGCTCAACATGTGCCTTTCACAGAGAAGAACTTTCCTGAAGCATATCAGTCTGATCCTGACTTTACAATTGGGCAGAAAGAAGCTACTACCAGGTGGCAACCGGGCCATAGAACAAGCTATTGATGCTGCTGTTCGTTCCTGGCAGACTGCTTCTCATTCTGTTTTGCGAGGATATAAAACTTGTTCTTTAATCCTGGAAGGTTAAATAACAACCATTGTAGCCCCCTAATGTGATAAAGTGGGAACCCCTGAAATGCTTAGATATAGATAAAACAGAAATATGTAAGATTCCTGCCAATTAATATACATTTCTTTCCTAAAATATGGTGAGTTCACGGCTTTATCATTTACTGTTGGAAATATCTCTCCTGACCAGCAGGAGGAGGCAAGGAGAACCACAGCAAAGCAGCTACTTCCCTTCCCACAACCCCTGTCATTCTCTTTGCCTTCGGTGCAAGGAGGAGGTGAAGTTTTGGTGTCTGAAGAAGATTTGATTTATTTCACTTGAATCAATTTCTTTCCGCTTGTTAGTTTAAGCGGAACAGAGTTATATTTTTAATTCTTTTTCTAGCCTCTGCAAGAGACTCCACTTTTGTTATGTTATTAGCCTAAGACTCGGCGGAATGAAGCACTATGTATATGTGCGCTTAATTTCCTTGCCGATTTTTGTTCCCGCCTCCTTCTTCAAGCTGTCAGGAAGGGCTCTAAAGCAGAGCTGTGCCATTTTGTCTGATTCCTTAGTTGCAAGCTGGGTGTTGTGCGTGAACCGCCTCTAGTCGGAGGCAGCATTTCAAATCGGATTTTTGGAGGCTGGTAATGATAAGCATACATTACAGGGCTAAAAGCAAAGGGGTCTCAGAAAATTAAGAACTTAAATGGTTTAAAGTGCGCCTATTCAGCTAGCTGTTTTACTCTGTGGCTATATATGTAACCCTGACTCGTTCTGTGAACGGAGCAGCGTTTGGTCACTGTCTGCATTTCATTTTCAGAGTAGCAGCTCTGTTTTTCTTCACATTAAGGGAACAATGCTTGCATTATAGTATAAACGTTTTCCTGGTAGAGACGTTTGTTTTGGTTATGTGTATATGTGCCATACAGTGTTTGCATATTTTATGTTTTTTTAACACTAGTAAGTGGTAAACATTCCATTGTCTTGGAACAAGGGTCTGTTTCTGCAAATATTAAATTAATGCATTTCAAAATAAAGATATGTTTTTTGAGCATCGTTCCTCAGCACAAATTTTAGATAGTTTAATTTGTCTATGCAAACACTTGTCAAAGCTTTTGATTGTATTCATAGCTTGTTGCACTCTGAGCCTCATGTCTCCAAGGATGATGCTGTTCAGGCATTGCCACAGCTTTCTCCTTAACCGTTCCAAGCCTTAATGGGGTCGCATGCAGTGCCCTGCGGTTCCTCTCAATCTCCTGGAGGAGTGTATTTGCCTGCAGATTTTGCAGCTCAGGTATTCTCTGCGATATCTGTGGCTTTATCTGTCTTTCCTTTCCTACACGGAAAACACAAGAGGACACTTAAAGATTCAGATAGTAAGGTTTCTGCTCCACTTGCTACATAGGTTGCTTTGCCTCATAAGTCTGAGGTGCTGTCGCTAGTGGCTTCTGAGGGTGATATCTCAGATTTGGACAGTGTATTTCCTTCATCTGATGCTGAAGTGGTTTCCTTCAGATGTTTGCTTTAACACCTTGTGTACTGTTAAAGGGACAGTCAACACCAGAATTTTTGTTGTTTAAAAAGATAGATAATCCCTTAATTACCAATTTCCCAGTTTTGCATAACCAACACAGTTATAATTATACACGTTTTACCTCTGTAATTACCTTGTATCAGCCTCAGCAGACTGCCCCCTTATTTCAGTTCTTTTGACAGACTTGCAGTTTAGCCAATCAGAGCTGTCTCCATGGTAAATTCACGTGCATGAGCTCAATGTTATCTATATGAAACACATGAACTAATGCCCTCTAGTGGTGAAAAACTATCAAAATGTATTTAGATTAGAGGCAGCCTTCAAGGTCTAAGAAATCAGCATATAAACCTCCTAGGTTTAGCTTTCAACTAAAAATACCAAGAGAACAAAGCAAAATTGGCGATAAAAGTAAATTGGAAAGTTGTTTAAAATTACATGCCCTATCTGAATCATGAAAGTTTTTTTTGGACTTGACTGTCCCTTTAAAGGAGGTTTTAGCTATTTGGACGATATTGATACCTCTGTCGTTGTCAACCCTTGGAAGTTTATTTTTATTTTTGTAAACGTTGTCATTTCTTTGATATTCCTTCCTATAAGGGAGTGTTTCTAGACATGCTATGGAAGTTTTCACACTAATAGGAGAAGCTAGAGATACCTTTCTCTCCTTTAATTGATCTTCCTGTTGTTGACTCCATTAACATGCACAGTGCCTTAAGTAGAAGAGAGTATTTCTAATATGGCTCAGAGAACTTCGATCCCTATAGAGGATAGTTGCGCCTTTATGTATCTATGGATAGAAACTGGAGGTTTATTTGATCATCTAGAAAGATGAGAAGCCTACCTGTGGCTTAGTGGCACAGCCTAGGCTCTTATAACTCTGCAGATGCAGGTTCAATATCCAATTTGACCAAAATATGTGACAACCGTGGTCATATTGGAAATATATGTTTAATATTTCCTCCAAGTCTACGCTTCTGGCGCTTCCTTACAAGGGACCTGGACTGGCAGTCTTAAAGGCTGACTTTGGGTGGTAAAAGGTCTTTTTTACCACTAGTCAAGTGCATAGACTTAAGGAAAGTCTTCCTTTCCCTCTTACTGCAGGGACAGTCCAGTCTTTTGGAATCCGGATTGCTGGAATTCCATCAGTCTGGGTCCAGGGGGTAGCAAGCTAAGATTTTCTGCAAGTATCTGCAACCCATGTATGATGAGAGGTATTCTTGAACTGGGTTTAGGACCTTCCTCTCTGGGAGTGTAAGTCCCAGTCTGGGAACGGAATCTAGGTATTACCTTAAAGGGACAGTCAAGTCCAAAAAAACTTTCATGATTTAAATAGGAAATGTAATTTTTTTTTTTAAGTCTTTATTTTCATATCAGCAACCATGTTACAACATCAGAATTAAGTTAG
Source organism: Bombina bombina (assembly GCF_027579735.1). Classification (NCBI taxonomy): domain Eukaryota; kingdom Metazoa; phylum Chordata; class Amphibia; order Anura; family Bombinatoridae; genus Bombina; species Bombina bombina. The sequence goes on from NC_069500.1 coordinate 874,437,120, forward strand.
GAGATACACATGAAAATATAAATCAGAATACATTAGAAACGTTTTTTTTTTTTTCCCCCCTCCAAACAAATGATATAAATCCCAAAGGATCAGGTTGCTGATTTTATCCTGTTTTTTCTAATATAATGTCCGTCTCAGGCTAGCCAATGTTTGAAGAGCCTGGGGTCGGGGAAAAAAAGAAAAGAAAAGGAAAAGGGGGAAGAGAAAAAAAAAAAAAAAAAACCTTTCCCCCTCCATCTGTGAGGGATACTCTCTCTCTCTCCCTCGTCCCCCCCCCCCTACCACATCTCTAACTGTACAAGTTCTGAATTTCTGAAGGGGAAGATTAAGTTCTCTCTTTCATTTGTTGGGAAACTTTTAATGAACAGTGACCATTTCTTAAAGAATATTTTTATATCCTTCTCATTATTCATACTGACGTCTCTTTGTTCAAGAATGCATTGCTTTTTGAGGCAATTTTTTATTTCCATAACCACTGGAATTTTACGACTTTTCCAATTTTTGAAAATAAGATACCTAGCTGCTAGTATTGTTAGTATTACTAGTTTTTCCTGGGGATGTTGTCTTTCTCCCTGAGCTAAACAAAACACTATTTGCACAAGAGTGAGACCCAGAGGGGATAATCCGAGCGTGTTATTGAGCCAAAATTGAATTTTTAGCCATAGCTGGCTGATTTTCGGACAACTCCATATCATGTGTTTAAAGTCTGCTGCTATATATGAACATTTTGGACATTTATTAAAATTGAAATTAAATAATTTATAGCCCTTTTCTGGGGTATAGTATGCTTTGTGCAGTAATTTGATGTGCGCCTCTCTCCACGTTGCAGAGAGTGTGGCCTGATTGATTTATTTATGGATTTTTGGATAAACTGTGAGTCTATATTACTAGGAGCACTTAGTCTATTCCACTCAGAGGCTACCTGCTCCAAAATAGGTGTTCCCTTAGCTTTAATTAAGGATAAATAGCAGTAAGAGATTGCGGTATATCCAGCCCTAGTGAGTGTTAGCCAGTTCTCCATTTTACCCCAGCTCCAGTCCCAGCCTACCTCTCTTGTCAGGCCTGTGTTGTAATGCCTTATTTGTAGATATGCGAAAAATTGATTGTTCGCCAATTTAAATTCATTTTTTATTTCTTCAAACGATTTTATACGTTTTTCGCCTATATTGAGAAATTGTAGTACTGTTTTTAAATCTACTTCGTACCATTTAGAGAAGACTGTCGAGTTCATACCTGGTTGGAACTCAGGGTTCCCTTTTATTGGGAGGTACTGTGAAGCTTTGCTATTAACTTTTAAACGGTTAGCAATCTTCCACCAAGCTTTGATAGGATTGAGGATTGTCTTATATTTCTTAATTGCAATAGGTAACATCCTTGGTGAGCAGTGGGTCAAACCTATAGGATGAAAAGTAGTACAAATGCTTTCATCCAACAGATTGTTAGTTACATAGTTTTTAGTGCAAAACCAGTCTGTTATCGTTCGCGCCAGAAAAGCAAGATTATAGAGTCTTATATCTGGGAGAGTTAGTCCTCCAAGTTCTCTTCCCACTGAGAGCTTAGAGATTGATATCCTGGACCTCTTTCCTTGCCATAAGAAATTTCTAACTGCAGAGTTTAGTGATCGGATATCTTTTTCGTAGATAAATAAGGGGATATTTTGTAACACGTATAGAAGTTTTGGGAGGAGAACCATCTTATAAAGTGCAATTCTCCCGGAGAGAGAAATTGGTAAATTAATCCAGATTTTTAATTTCTCATATATGGTTAACAGGGTTGTTGAGATATTAAATTTATATAGGTCCGTCGGGTTAACTGGAATATTAATACCGAGATATTTAAAAGATGTTGTTACTTCCTTAAAAGGGCAATTACTTACTGAGTCTGTCTTTCTTCTGAGCCAGAAAATTTCTGACTTTGATGCATTAATTTTATAACCTGAGAAGGTTCCAAAGTTAGTTATTATATGTAAAAGTTTGGGAATATTGGTGTTTGTGTTTGCAATATATAAGAGGATGTCGTCAGCATATAAAGCAATTTTTAATTCATAATTAGATAACCTGACGCCTTGCAGAGACTGCCTGATCATAATTGCCAGGGGTTCTATGGCAATGTCAAACAAGAGGGGGGAGAGCGGACACCCCTGCCTCGTACCCCTTTGAATATCAATAGCTATAGATGTAAGATTATTAACTATTAGATTTGTCCTAGACCTTTTATATAAATTTTCTATAAAATCGCGGAACTTGCCAGAGAAGCCAAATTTCTCCAATGACGTGTAAATATGTGTAAATAAGACTGAGTCAAAGGCCTTTTCTGCGTCAATTGTGACTATGGCGAGGTCAGGGGCATCCATCTCCTCCCCCTCCCCGTCCGACATTTGAAAAAAATGTTCAGATATTACCAAGACTTCTCTAATTTTTTAAGCGGAATTTCGGTTTTTAAGGAACCCTGCTTGGTCTTTGTGAATTATGTTAATTAGGCTATTTTGTAATCTTTCTGCTAGGATTGAGGTCAAAATCTTATACTCTGAATTGAGTAATGCTATAGGACGGTACGACTCTCTTTGGGTTGGATCTTTGCCTGGTTTCAGAATTAATGTTGTAAATGAGGCTGAGAAACTAACTGGGACCGGATTACCATTGGCATAGAAATCATTATACATATTACAAAGGTAGAGAGCAACTTCCGGGGCCATGATCTTGTAAACCTCATTGGGGAGCCCGTCAGGGCCTGCCGCTTTATTAAGTGACATACTTACTATTGTTTTGTTTACTTCCTCCTCCGTAATTGGTTTATTTAAGATGTTCAATAGGTCTTCTGAGACTGTGGGGCAAATTAACTTACTCCAGAAGTTTCTGGATTGCCAAAAATCAGCCTTTCTTAAAGAGTATACATCCTTATAATAATTTGTAAAACTCTTTATAATTTCCTCTGGATTTGTGAATGTATGTTCTTCTTGTTGTATTCTATCTATTAAGGTTGGCTTTTTTTCTCCTTTTACTAGATTAGCGAGTAATTTGCCTGATTTGTTGCCAAAACGATAAATTTTGGCACAGAATTTAAGGTCTTTTTGAGTTTCTATGAGTAGTATTAGGGCATCTCTCTCCTTTTTAGCCTTAATGTATTTGGCCCAGTTAAAGGATGACTTTGTTAAGAGAAACCAATTATATGAGTTTACCATGATATTAGTGGTTTCTTTCTCTCTTTTCCTTAGAATCTTAGTTAGCTTGGCAGCATAGGCTATTATTTCCCCTCTAATGACTGCTTTTGCAGCCCCCCAGAAGACCTCTGGCCTGTCAATATAATCGATATTAAGTTGTATATATTCTTTAAATTTGTTTTTTATATGATTTTTAAATTTTAAATCATTTGCCAAATGATATAGGAACCTGAATCTCAATGGGGCGTCCCTTGGTGGTTCTAGTTGTATCTCAAGTGTAATTGGTGCATGATCTGAAATAACTATTGGAGTGATTTCTGTTTTTATTTTTCTTGAACAAAGTTTCTCATCTGTTAAAAAAAGGTCTATTCTAGAGAGCGTTTTATGCGCTCTAGAAAGACAGGTATATTCCCGTATATCAGGATTGTGTGCCCTCCATATATCTTTAACCATTAAATTCTGAAACAAGTTCTTAAATATTTTTGTTTCTAATTTATCCTTTTTATTTTTAAGTTGTTTACTACTGCATCTCACTCTATCGGAGACTGTGGAGCCATATTAAAGTCTCCTCCAATGATCAGATAGCCTTCTGAGTGAAGCAGAATCATGGATTGAATTAGGTTCCAAAAGTCGTAGTCAAGCTCATTGGGCGCATATATATTTAACAATGTATAAATTTGATTAAGAATTTTTGTTTTCACCATTAAAAATCTCCCCTCTGGGTCTCTCCTTGTTTGCAATATCTCTGCCTCAATTCTCTTGCCAAAGAGAATTGCTACTCCCCTCTTTCTTCCAATACTAGGTGAAGCTTCTACCTCCTTAATCCAGGATCCCTTAAGTTTAAGTGTTTCCTCCATGCCCAAGTGCGTTTCTTGAAGAAACATTATATTGGCTTGGAGCTTGCGCATATGGGAGACAATGGCTTTCCTTTTTATAGGGGTAGTTATACCTCCTATATTCCTTGAAATTATTTTAATTATATTAGAGGGACTTGTCATTTAAGTTTAGGTACCTAGCCAACTTTCAAAAGGAGGTAAAAAGAACAAAGAGAGGGGGGGAAAGATGTTCTTCCTATGATCCATGGTATTATCTTAGGTTTATCCAAAGAATTTGTCATCTATCCTTTAAAGACTATTACCTTCCTGAAGGAGGGGAGAGAGAGGGAGGGAAAGAGGAGGAAGGGGGAGAGAGAGAAAAAAAAGAAAGAAAAAAAAAAAAAAAAAAAAAAAAAGGGGAAACAAACAAAAAAAAATTAAGAAACTCAATTATGTGAAAAGGGAGAGGGACCTGCCTCCCCCTTTTTCTTTTTTCCTCCCTAACTACGGGGAAGTCGCTTGCCTTTGACTGCATATTTGTTATTGGGATCATAACAAATCTGATGAGTACGGGGGGGAGTTTATCTTGTTGTTTCTAGGTCAGTTAGAAATCTTTCTGCCTCTTTTAAATTATCAAATATGTATGTGTTCTCGGAGGTAGTGACTTTAAGTTTGGATGGATAAATTATTGTTGCCCTAAAGCCCCTGTGGATTAACTTTGTGCATATAGGTGCAAGCTCTCTCCTTCTCATAGAAGTCTCAGCCGAAAAATCCTGAAACATATATATTTTAACTCCTTCAATGCTGATGGGCTGTTTCTTCCTGTACTGTTGCATCATATTAGTTTTGTCTAAAAAATTGAGAAAGCATGCTATCACTGGTCTTGGTCTAACATTAGGTTTATTGTCAGTCTGGCGTGGGCCAATTCTATGGACCCTTTCAATTATTATCTGTGTTTCTGTAATACCAAGGATTTGGGCTAAGGTGTCTGTTATGAATAGAGATAAATTTTCAAATTTCTTTCCTTCAGGTATTCCTATTATCCTAATATTGTTTCTACGGGCCCTATTTTCAGAGTCTTCAAGTCTAGCCTGCATTTTTTGCAGTTTGATCTCTGTCTCTTTTAGTCTTAAATCATGCTCTACTGAAAGGTCCTCTAAGTCTGAAACCCTTTGTTCTGTCTCTTGCAGTCTACTTGAGAACTGCTTTACTTCCTGGGATAGCATAGCAATATCTTGTTTTATTTCTGTTTTTAGGGTATCAAACTTAGGTGTCAGCGCTTCTGCTATACTAAGTACCAGGTTCTGCATATTTACTGTATCATTAATTGGGTTTAAGTTTGTTATAGAATGTATCTCAGCTACATTTTCTACGACTCCTTTAGATTTTTTCTCTCTGTGTTTGCCTGCCATACTTGAAGGGGAGGGTTTAAGGGAAGTGTTTAAAAATTTGTCCATGTGCTATTTGTGAAAAAAATTAAACACCAAAGGGTTATTGGAAGTGAAATAGCAGTGCTAGTGTGAGGGTTGGGGAAAAGAAAAAAAAAAAATTTGTGAGTTGTTTTAATAGGTGAACAAGCGATTAAGGGGAGTGTATGTGGTTTCGCCCCTCTCTCCCTTTCCTCCTAAAAAATGGTAGAGGGGGGAGAGAAGGATGAGAGGAAGAAAAAAAAAAAAAAAAAAAAAGGTGGGGGAAGGGGGTGACTTAAGTTATAATATTAAATGTGTGTCATGCTTAATACGATGGGGTAAAACCCCAATAAAGGGACTGTGAGTTATTTTAAGGGTGTGATTTCAAGAATTGGCAGTTTTTAGTCTAAGTAGAAATAGAGTTTAGGCAGGTTATTTTACTTGTGGTCTACTATCAACGTCTAAGGCTTAAGAGTTTTTTGTAGTAACCTTTTATTCTAGTTTTATCCTCTTAACCTATCAGTTTTTTTCTTTTTTTTCCTTGGCCCGATCTTGTTTTGTACAGTGCAATGCTAATGGTATCTTCTAAGTCAAGTCAAGAATAAATGTATGAATTCACAGTTTGTCATTCATCAATAACCATAACATGTATATTCATTGAACAAACAAAACAAAAATAAAAAAAATAAAAAAAAAGAAGAAACCAATTTAGAGTGGAACGGTATCAAGACTGTGATCAGCTATATTCCTATGGTATATCTATTAGGATTTTTTAATGTAACATTTAGTGTCTACCATCAACTTTAATAAACCCAATATATCAGAAACAGAATAAAAAAAAAAAAAAAAAAAGAGACATATTCGGCTATAACCTCTTAAAGATACAATTCAGATCTAGTCTGATTATGAAGTCAGACCCAAGAAATTATTATTTTCCTTTTTTCTTATTCTCTCCCCCCTCATCCACCTCCTTCTCTCTTTTCCTTCCTTTCTCTCTACCCCTTTATTTTTCCTTCTTTGAGTTGCTAAGAGAGAGGAGGAAGGAAAAATGTTAATTTTACAATAGAATATGTTCCTTTAAAGATTTTATTGACTCTTGTTTTGGTTCTTTGAGTCTTTTTTTTTTTTTCTCCTCCTTCCTCCCCTTATTTTTCTGTTGCAGCTCTTCTCCTTGATCTGCTTTAAAGAGTGTCTCTGCAGGGTGATCTCCACTTCGCTAGTGATTCTAGAGGAAAGTTCCTTTATAGCTTTTTATGTAGGATGAAGGGAGATATTTTTATTATTTTAAGATAATTTAACATATGAGAAAGAAAGATTCTTGTCTTGGCCCTTCCTTAATTAGAAATTCCTTTCTTGCTGTAGTGTTCTTAATCTTTATGTCTTTCAAGGATCTTGTTTTTAGTTGTTTCCCTCCTAGTTAAAGTTCTATTTTCCCCTTTTATTCTTCCTTTTTCTATTAACTTTAGACTTATATTGAATCAGATAGCTTTATTTTTAAGCATGTACTCACCCTTCCCAGTTTTGGTGCTCTCAGGCGGATTCTAGGCTCGCCGGTGGCCTCCGGTCTGCAAGGTCCTTTCCCCGTTTTCAGGGGAGGAAGATAATGCTTTTCGGCTTTCAAGATTTGATGCGCTCACCTTCCACTGCCCACCTCCTCCCACACAACACCGGTGGGGGGGGAGGGGTTCACCGGCAACTCTCACGTCAGATTCCGGGACCGGGTAGGGCGAGTGGTGGAAGAGGAGGAACTGGAAATAGAGGACCGCTTGCTAGCCCTCTCACTAGGGTTCCGATCAGCTATACACGTCCCTTCGCTGAGCACCAAAGTGACAGGCTTCTACAGGCGCCTCCTCCCTCGCAGCATCGGTGGGGGAGGAGGATGATCGCTCAGCTCCTTCGTCTCTCCTCAAGCTTCTCACGTTGTATCCCGGTGTCTGTCTCTTGTGCAGCGCGCCGGGAGGCCACCCGTCTCTTCGCCGAGTGGGAGGGTGAGTATGTAGACTGGAAAAGAGATGGTTAGCTTATATTGCGGGTTTGATACAAGTCTTTGAGTTAGGATTATCCTTACAGACTTTATCTTGTGGGGTAGTAAGATGCCTTGACGGATAAAGTTACTGAGGCGACTGATACAGTAATAATGTGCCTTTAACACTTTCTTGTCCTTGAAAAGTTTGCCTTTTGTAGCGGTAAAGAAAAGCCAGGGGAAAAAGTATCAGCAGCACTGAATGTATGATCCCTTTCAGTATTATCGATTTCGTTTGTGTGGCTTGCGATCTCCTCCGGTCTAGGAGGTCTCTTCTAGCGAGATAGATTTCGCTGTGGGTTCCGGCAGCGTGTGTACTCTGCTGGCCAGATAGCCGCCCTTCACCTCAGGGCTAGGTGCATGGAAAACATCACCAGGTGCTTGAAGCTGGAGAACAAACGCTCAGCCACCTGTGCTAAGCTCCTCCTCCGGAACTCTCCCCCTAAATAATACCAGGAAATGTAATTTTAAACAACGTTTGAATTTACTTTTATCATCAATTTTGCTTTGTTCTCTTGGTATTCTTAGTTGAAAGCTAAACCTAGGAGGTTCATATGCTAATTTCTTAGACCTTGAAGACTGCCTCTAATCTGAATGCATTTTGACCACTAGAGGGCATTAGTTCATGTGTTTCATATAGATAACATTGAGCTCATGCACGTCAAGTTACCCTGGAGTGAGCACTGATTGGCTAAAATGCAAGTCTGTCAAAAGAACTGAAATAAGTGGGCTTTTTGCAGAGACTTAGATACAATATAATCACAGAGATAAAAAGTGTATTTCTATAAGAGTGTTGGTTATGCAAAATTAGGGAATGGGTAATAAAGGGATTATCTTTCTTTTTAAACAACAACAATTCTGGTGTTGACTGTCCGTTTAAGTTTCTCAGAGTTTAGTTCAGGATGAACGTAGCCCTGAAGGAGTTGTATCTTATTGTTCCCATTATCTGGGATCTTCTCAAGCTTCTCAAATTCGTCATCCTAGGATGCAAGGGTGCCATCCTGGATAGTATATGGTTCAGAAATCATCCTTCCTTCGAGCAATCTCTCTTTCAAGAGATCTTGTCCCTTTTTTACGTTCCCATGAATGGGAAGTGACTCTGAAGAAGAGTTTTCTTGTTTCATCTACAAGGGTGATTTTTTTTTTTGGGGGACCCTAATAGAGTCTCTATCCATGAGAATATTTCTGTCAGAGGTTAGATAATCAAGTTTTCTTCATTTTACCTCTTTTTACTGTCTACAGTTCGGCCAACAGCAAGCTATAGTGGTCCGGTAGATTGTTTAGCCATCTAGTAACCAGAGGAGGGGAATTGAATCCAGCTGTTGCTGATTTTTTCTTCTCTGTTCGGTGGCTAAATGTTTGGAGGTACTTAGTCTGAGGGTCTTAGGGATGTCATCCCTTTTCTTGAGTCCATTTGTGAGCTCTGCAGTTATGCATGCTCAGTCGACGGAGTGGTGACCATTTGGATATCTCTCAGTGGATAGATCTGGTTTAGCTTTTAGAGACTCTTTTCCGTGAGTATTGTTTCAGGCCGCATGTCTCTGGAGACATTCCTGGGTGATTGTGATCACGGATGCCAGCCTACTGGGCTGGGTAGCAGTCTGGAATTCTTTAACGGCACAAGGACTGGGACTCATGAGGAGTCTGTTCTCCAGCAACATCTTAGAGTGGAGAGCGATTTTCAATGCTCTTAGGGCTTGTTCTCAGTTGTTCTTAGCCGGTTTATTAGGTTCCATTCCATTGCAGTGGGGTTCTTTAGCCATGAAGGAGGTGGGTTGGCTTGGTTCGGTGGGCGGCAGCTCACATTGGCTGTCTATCTGCCATCCACTTTCTAGGAGTGGACATATGGGAAGGGGGCTTCCTGAGCAGATGGAATTATCATTCCGGGGAGTTGGTTCTCCATCCGGAGGTGTTCTCCAGATTAATCCTTAAATGTGGGGGACTGGAGTTGGATTGATAGTGTCTCGGCAGACTGCCAAGCTTCTAAGGTACGGTTCAAGGTCAAGAGATCTGCAGGCTGCCCTGATAGTTGATCTGGCGGTTCCTTGGGATTTTGTATTTTCTGTTTGCTCTGTTTGTTCTCTTTTCACAAGTCATTGCTTGTCTCAAACAGGAGGAAGGATTGTTGCTTTTAATAGCTCCTGTGTGACTATGCAGGATCTGCTATGCAGACCTAGTGAAGATGTCATCTCTTTCACCTTGGAGGCTGCTTTTGAGGAAGGACCTTTTTTCTCAGGGTCCATTCCCTGACACTGAGTGCTTGGAGATTAAACGTTTAGCTCTGTCTAAGCGTGGTTTTTCTGAGTTGATCATTGTGACCATCATTCAGGTCCTCAAGTCTGTTTCTAGCCTATTACCTCTAGGTATGGTGTAAATACTTTTATTGGTGCGAATCCAAGGGCTGCTTTTTGAGTAGAGTTAGGATTCCTGTGATTTTGTCCCTTTTTCCAAGTTAATCTGGAGAAGGGATGGTCATTCAGTTCTCTGAATAGATTTCTGCGTTATTTCAAGCGTCTGGTGAATGTGCCAGATGTGCTTTCCATTTGTCAGGCCTTGGTTAGAAGCATGCCTCTGTTTAAAGGGACACTGAACCCAAATTTTTTATTTTGTAATTCAGAAAGAGCATGCAATTTTAAGCAACTTTCTAATTTACTCCTATTATAATTTTTTCTTCGTTCTGTTGCTATCATTATTTGAAAAAGAAGGCATCTGTCACGCTCAGCTGCTGGGAAGCTCTGCAGTCCTCTCTGTGTGCTTGATTGACAGGTGTCTGAGCCACCCCTTCCTGATGATGTCACAATCAGGCTTTTTATTTCGGGCTTCCTGTTTCTCCAGTGCCCGTTTGTTTGTTTAACTTTGTGGCTTCTGTGGTGAATTCACTGTGGAATCTCTCTAACTGCTGCTTTTCTGTTGCCAATCTCTTCAAGGACTTACTATGCTGGATTAACCTTCAACCTCCTGATTACCTGTCTCCAAACAATGCAAGTACTGTTTGTTTTGTGAAACTTTCAAACTGCCTGATTACTTGTTGCATACTCTGCAAAGACTGTCTGCACAGTGTTAAACCTCAAACTACCTCATTACATGTTGTTAACTCTGCAAGTTCTGACTACACCGTGTTAACCCTCAAACTGCCTGATTACCTGTTGCATACTCTGCAAAGACTATCTACACAGTGTTTACCCTCAAAATGCCTGATAACAAATTACCTACTCCTGCATTATTAACTGTTTCCTGTTTTACCCTTCTTCTGTCTGAGTATAAGTGGACTATCCCTGCTCTCCTGATTCTGTGGAAGACATTTCCTGAAACCAGTTCCTTATTCAGAAGTCTATCTGGCTGATATCTTGAATTACTTTGGGCACAGGCTAACCCTGCTCCATATCGTGAGTAAATTGTTTTTTGGAGGTTGTCGTGGGGTCACGTCCTGGATTAAACTCAGAGTGCAAGGGTGTTGATTAAGTTCGCCCTAGCATTTGGGTCTTCTTCTGGACATTTCCTAACCTGACAGTACAAACGGGCCATAATATGGACCCTGATGAGTTATCCAGGGCTGTGGCTCTACAAGGACAACTTCTAGGAAATCATTCTGCTCATTTGCAATCTTTGGATTCCAAGCTTGACCAGATTACTGCTCTGCTACATAACCTCTCCGCTCCTTCTCAAGCTACGGCGACTCCTGCTGCCACTGCTACTAGCACCAATGCTGTCTTTAATCCACCTCAACCTGTTGGACAGAATATACCACAAATCCCACTTCCAGATAAATATGACGGTAATCCTGAAGAATGCCGTGGATTCCTTAATCAGTGTCGTTTACACTTCAGAAACAATCCTCAAGTTTTTTCCAATTCTACTTCCAAAATCACCTTTATTATTTCCCTCATGAAGGGTAAGGCTCTAGCCTGGGTGTCCCCTCTTTTAGAGAAGAATGATCCGTTACTACAGGATGTGGAATTATTTGTGTCCATTTTTTCTTCTGTTTTTGACAAGCCTGGGAGGGCTGCAGCTGCTGAGGCAGGATTGTTGGATCTGAGACAGGGATCCCTTTCGGTAGCTCAATATGCTATTGAATTCAGGATTTTAGCCGCAGAAACTGATTGGAACCATGGAGCCTTACGGGCAGCCTTTCGCAAAGGACTTTGCGAACGCCTTAAGGATGAACTTGTATTTCGGGAACTCCCTGATTCATTGGAGGGTCTTATCAATTTATGTATTACTCTTGACGCCCGGCATTCTGAACGTCTTCAGGAGAGAGATAGGAATCGGAGATCCTTTGTTAAATCTTCTTTTCGTCCTCCTATTCAAACCTCAAGTCTTTCTAATAATAATTCCCAATCTCCTGAGTCTGTGGAACCCATGGAAGTAGGAGCTATTGAATTGTCAGAAGCTGAACGCCATAGAAGGCGTACTCTTGGGTTATGTCTGTATTGTGGTACCAAAGGACATTTACTGAAGGACTGTCCTATCCGGCCAGTAAAAGCCAAGGCTTAACTTTTGATAGAGGGACAGAGTTAAACCAGAATCCCATGTCTTCCCTCAATTCTAAACTTTTTGTTCCTGTAACTATCTCTTTTGGAAACACCAAGTTTCGAGCTCAAGCTCTCATCGATTCTGGAGCTGCTGGAGTATTCATTGATTCAAACTTTGCTGACTCTCTCAGGATTCCTCTTCAAGCCAAGAAACAGTTAGTTAAGGTAACTACTGTCAGTGGACAGCCTCTAGGTACTGGTATCATAAAACATTCTACCATTCCTCTTCTTTTGACTGTGGGTATACTTCATTCTGAAATTATTCGTTTTGATGTCATCTCTTCTCCCCACATACCATTGATTCTGGGGTTACCTTGGTTGCAGCTTCATGATCCAGTTTTCTCATGATCTAAAGGAGAACTTATTTGCTGGGGAACTACCTGTTTCAAACATTGCCTGCAAAATCCCTCTAAACCATCTTGTCCTGTCGTAGCTATGGTGGAAGTTCCTGAATCATTGCCTAATTACTATCATGCCTTTTGTGATGTGTTTTCTAAAAAAGAGGCTGAGACGTTACCTCCACACCGGATATTTGACTGTCCTATTGAATTGTATTCAGGGGCTCCTCTACCTAAGGGAAGGACCTATCCCCTCTCTCGTCAAGAAAATGTCTCTCTCGAGGAATACATAAAGGACAACTTAGCCAGAGGATTTATTCGTCCTTCCTCTTCACCCGTGGGTGCAGGTTTTTTCTTCATTGGGAAAAAAGATGGAGGTCTTCGTCCCTGTATTGATTATCGAGCCTTGAATCAGATTACTGTCAAAAACAGCTATCCTCTGCCGCTCATTTCTGAGTTATTCGATCGTCTTCAAGGTGCTTCTATTTTTTCCAAGTTAGATCTCCGTGGGGCCTACAATCTGGTCAGAATCCCTAAAGGAGACGAATGGAAGACGGCATTTAACACTAGATTTGGTCACTACGAGTATCTGGTAATGCCATTCGGATTGTGCAATGCACCAGCAGTATTTCAGCACTTTGTTAAAGAAATCTTCAGAGATTATCTAAATCAATTTGTTATCATTTACCTCGATGACATTCTGATCTATTCGAAAACATTACAGGAACCTGTACATCATGTAAGACTGGTACTTCAGAGGTTACGAGACAATTCCCTGTTCGCTAAATTGGAGAAATGCTCTTTTCATCAGAGTTCCATCCCCTTTTTGGGGTATATCATTTCTGAATCAGGTTTTGAGATGGATCCTGCTAAACTGTCAGCTATCAAGGACTGGCCCAGACCAACTACTCTCAAATCCCTGCAGAGGTTTCTTGGCTTTGCCAATTACTATAGAAAGTTTATAAAGAACTTTGCTGACATCACGTCTCCACTCACTTCTCTTACTAAGAAAGGGCAAAATTGTAAGAACTGGTCCTCTTCGGCAGTACAGGCTTTTGAAACGCTAAAATCAGCATTTTCTTCTGCACCTCTTCTCAGTCATCCAATTCCTGATCTCCAGTTTATTTTGGAGGTTGACGCTTCTTTTATAGCAGCTGGAGCTGTTCTCTCCCAACGTGATCCAACTACCAGCAAGATACATCCTGTGGCGTTCTTTTCGAAAAAATTCAATCCTGCCGAGTTAAATTATGATGTGGGCAATAAGGAGCTTTTGGCTATAAAATTAGCTTTGGATGAATGGAGGCATTGGTTAGAGGGTACCAGTCAACCTTTTTTCATTCTGACAGATCACAAGAATCTTTTATACCTCCAAACAGCTACACGTCTCAATCCTCGTCAGGCTCGGTGGGCCTTGTTCTTCTCCAGGTTTAATATTGTACTTTCCTATGTTCCTGGTTCAAAAAATTCCAAGGCAGATGCTTTATCTAGGCAGTTCCAATCTTCTGAACCTTCTCCATTGGATTCAGAACCTATACTACGTCCAGTCAAAGTTTTGGCTCAAGTATCCTCTTTTCCAGTACAGGCTTTACATGCTGCTCAAGTCCGGGTACCATCTTCTTACAAACTACCTTCTGGTATCCTGTATGTACCCAAAGGATTACGTCTTAAGCTTCTACGTTGGGCTCATGACAACATTTCAGCAGGTCATCCTGGAATAACCAATACATTGTGGAAACTGAAGCAGCATGTTTGGTGGTCCACTATGAGGAGGGATGTTAAGGATTATATTTCTGCTTGTAGTTCTTGTGCTTCGAACAAACAATCTTCTCATCGACCGTTTGGTCTATTACACCCTCTTCCTATTCCTCATTACCCTTGGTCTCACTTATCCATGGACTTTGTTTCTGCTGGAAATACGACCATTTGGGTAGTGGTGGATCGGTTCTCCAAGTCTGCTCACTTCCTACCTCTTCCAGGCTTGCCTTCAGCTCAAAGACTTTCTGAACTCTTTGTTCTACATATATCTTGTTTACATGGTTTTCCCACTGATATAGTCTCAGATCGTGGACTCCAATTTGTTTCCAAATTTTGGAGGTCTTTTTGTAAGCACTTCGGAATCAACATATCTCTTTCTACTGCACACCATCCTCAATCCAACGGACAGACTGAGCGTGTAAATCAAGCCTTGGAATCTTTTCTTAGACATTATGTAGACCATCACCACTCCAACTGGTCTCAGTTATTGCCTTTGGCGGAATTAGCTCACAACTCACGCTATAACGCCTCATTACAGACCTCTCCCTTTAAGGCAGCTTATGGATTTGAACCTAGAACCTTTCCTATGATTACCAGTTCTACTGAAGTCCCTGGAGCAGATCGTATAGTGAAAAATCTCATTCGTCAAAATCTACTCTCTTCTTCCATAAGACATAAGAAATATGCTGATCGCAGAAGGTGCAAGGCTCCTTTACTTCGTACTGGAGACAGAGTATTTTTATCCACCAGATTCATACGTCTAAAACAACCTTGTACCAAGTTGGGTCCTAAGTACATTGGACCTTTTCAAATTGTTTCCAGAGTTTGTTCTTCTGCATACCGCCTGGCTTTACCCAAGACTCTCAAGATCCATCCAGTGTTTCATGTCTCCCTACTCAAGCCAGTCATCTACAATCGGTACTCTATCAAGAGTAAACCACCTCCTCCACTTTCCGTAGAGGGAACTTCTGAGTTTGAAGTCAGCCAGATTCTCGATTCCAAGCTACGGGGCAATCGGCTGTACTACCTGGTCCATTGGAAGGGCTATCCTATCTCTGAACGATCTTGAGAACCGGCCTCTCATGTTCATGCTCCAGCTCTTGTCAAGTCTTTTCACAAGAAATACCCTGCCAGGCCCGGTCGGGTCCCCCGGAGGGGTCCTTGAGGAGGGGGCACTGTCATGCTCAGCTGCTGGGAAGCTCTGCAGTCCTCTCTGTGTGCTTGATTGACAGGTGTCTGAGCCACCCCTTCCTGATGATGTCACAACCAGGCTTTTTATTTCGGGCTTCCTGTTTCTCCAGTGCCCGTTTTGTTTGTTTAACTTTGTGGCTTCTGTGGTGAATTCACTGTGGAATCTCTCTAACTGCTGCTTTTCTGTTGCCAATCTCTTCAAGGACTTACTATGCTGGATTAACCTTCAACCTCCTGATTACCTGTCTCCAAACAATGCAAGTACTGTTTGTTTTGTGAAACTTTCAAACTGCCTGATTACTTGTTGCATACTCTGCAAAGACTGTCTGCACAGTGTTAAACCTCAAACTACCTCATTACATGTTGTTAACTCTGCAAGTTCTGACTACACCGTGTTAACCCTCAAACTGCCTGATTACCTGTTGCATACTCTGCAAAGACTATCTACACAGTGTTAACCCTCAAACTGCCTGATTACTTGTTGCATACTCTGCAAAGACTGTCTACACAGTGTTAACCCTCAAACTACCTGATTACATGTTGTTAACTCTGCAAGTTCTGACTACACCGTGTTAACCCTCAAACTGCCTGATTACCTGTTGCATACTCTGCAAAGACTATCTACACAGTGTTTACCCTCAAACTGCCTGATAACAAATTACCTACTCCTGCATTATTAACTGTTTCCTGTTTTACCCTTCTTCTGTCTGAGTATAAGTGGACTATCCCTGCTCTCCTGATTCTGTGGAAGACATTTCCTGAAACCAGTTCCTTATTCAGAAGTCTATCTGGCTGATATCTTGAATTACTTTGGGCACAGGCTAACCCTGCTCCATATCGTGAGTAAATTGTTTTTTGGAGGTTGTCGTGGGGTCACGTCCTGGATTAAACTCAGAGTGCAAGGGTGTTGATTAAGTTCGCCCTAGCATTTGGGTCTTCTTCTGGACATTTCCTAACCTGACAGCATCTAAGCTGTTTTTTTTGTTTCAGTACTTTGGACAGCACTTTTTTATTGGTGGATGAATTTATCCACCAATCAGCAAGGACAACCCAGGTTGTTCACCAAAAATGGTCCGGCATCTAAACTTACATTCTTGCATTTCAAATAACGATACCAAGAGAATGAAGAAAATTTGATAATAGGAGTAAATTAGAAAGTTGCTTAAAATTTCATGCTCAATCTGAATCACGAAAGAAAATGTTTGGGTACAGTGTCCCTTTAAGTTGGTTGCTCCTCCTGGGAGCCTTATCCTTGTTCTAAGGTTTTTGCAGCAGGCTCTGTTATGGCCTTTGCATTTCATAGATATTATGTTTTATCTTAGACGCCTTTTGTTATCCTTTTGTTATCTCTTTTGTTATCTCTTCTGCTCGGAGAGTTTTAGAACTTTTGGCTTTGCAGTGTGATTCTCCTTACCTTATCTTTCATGTTTTTTTTTCCTACTGCCCTGTTTCTGGGTTTTTCAGGAAGACGTAGGGCCAGAAAGCTCCTGATACTACTTATGATTGAGAAGTATAATTTGTTTTTTTATGAGACTGCTGGTTAGCAGCCTCATGAGAGAATTACAGCTCATCCCACGAGGGCTGTTTTTCCTCTTTTTGGGCCTTAAATAATGAAGCTCTGTGGAACAAATTGCACGGCGACAATTTAGTCTTCTATGCCTACTTTTCAAAGTTTTTGAAAATTGATTCTTTTGCCTCGGCTGAGGTTTCTCTGGGAGTAAGGTTCTTCAAGCGGTGGTGCCTTCTGTTTAGGTCTACCTGTCTTGTCCCTCCCTAATCATCTGTCCTCTAGCTTGGGTATTGGTTCCCAACAGTAAATGATGAAGCCGTGGACTCGCCATATCTTAGGAAAGAAAAGGAAATTTATGTTTACCTGCTAAATGTATTTCTTTCCGGATATATGGTGAGTCCACAGCCCCGACCTTTATTTAAACCTCAGACACCTCTACACCTTGTGTTACTCCCTTTTTTCTCAATTTCCCTTCGGTCGTATGACTGGGGGTTGTGGGAAGGGAAGTGTAACTTAGCAGCTTTGCTTTGGTGCTCTTTGCCTCCTCCTGCTGGCCAGGAGAGATATTCCCAACAGTAAATGATGAAGCCGTGGACTCACCATATCCGGAAATAAATACATTTATCAGGTAAGCATAAATTTCCTTTTTCTGTGATAAAAGAATTATTCTATGTAATGTAATTGTTGACTTTAGTTGCGCAATACGTTGGGATAGTGCACCTACACTGACTCCTGCACTACTGGCTTTAAATAGAGTGCTTTGGCTTTACCTCCTTGCTTGTATATTGGTACTTCTTATTCCGGGGGGTTATCTGAAATTTGTTGTTGACTTCTGCCTGATTTCTGGAATTCTCTTGCCGGTTGCCAGCCCTGATCTTCGGATTGTCTTCACTACCCTTCTGGCTTATGACTTGGTACTGTTTGCTGCTTGTTTGGTTCCTGAACTCTGCCTGTCCCTGGTTAATCATTTGCCTAATTATTTGGTACCTTTTATGCTCACCTGGATCACAGACCTTTGCTTGCCCGACTACTCTGCCTGTCTATTTCCTAACCTGCATTTGAGTTGTGTCCAGCTGCTGTTTCTGCAGTATCCTTTACTCTCTTTTATGTTAATTACTGAGAGTCTAGTCCTGGATATCATCCTGCATGTTGGGACAGTGTTCCAAGTAGCCACTTCTCAGTGTCTGGATCCTTTTCTGGACAGACACTTACCACAGTCCTTATAAATGCAGACACATTATGTACCTTATCTGCATTAAAGGGACATTAAACACCTTGTAATTACAAGATATTTCTGTTGTGTTGCTATAGAATAACATATCAGCCAAGTCTTAACATTTTTAACCAAATTAACATCTTTTTTTTCTGCAATTATTTTTCAATAGCCAAACCCCATCCACCATTTTCCTTATTTGGAGGAGCCAATCTGGGATTTTGCCATCAGACTACCAGGCTAGTTAGCAGGTACACCCTTAGCACTTGCAGGAAGCTGGGGAAATTTGCGGGGCCCCACACCCCCTCCCCTGTATGCCTTGCTCCCTGTATAGCCTACCCTTGTCCCAAAATTCAGCATTACCTATATAAAGAATAACAGTATATATTACATTTCCTGATACCATAAACACTTATTTGTAGTCACTGTATGCCAAACTTTAATACACTTTTACACTTTTTTTTTGGGGTGTAATACAATGAATGTCTTTATCCAGACTCCTAACTTATACACAAAAATAGAAGGCGCATATAGTTTTATATAGTGTTTTATTTATTTATTTGGTCTGTTGTATAATACAGTTATAAAGAAGAAAAACAATCACAACTAAACAAAAAAAAAAAAGAACCAACATAAGTTAAGCTATACATATAAAAGAGTATATTACCTAAAATATGCAAAATAAGCATTTCTATATTTTTTCTATTGGCAAAACTTTGAACAAACTATTTCAGTATAAAAGTAGTAAGACTCTGCTCAGAAAATGTTAACTCAGAGCACATTACCATTAATGAGATACCTTATTCTTTGCTGCTGTTAAAAAGGTGTTCTGAATGGACTTTCTGCATTCCAGGAAGCTCACTCCCGATAACCGTACAATGCATTCTGGGAATTAGAGTCCAGAACTACAGTGGCACAATACTGAGAGGGAATAGCGAACTACTAATTCTAGCATATTGGGCTACTTCCTCTAAAATCGGAGCTATATTCAGGGGAATTAAATTAAATTTAAACAAAAATGGACATTCAATTGTCTTTTTTCTTGCAGTCTGTACTCCAGGTGGGAAGGAAAATACAGGGGGGAGCAGATGCCCCTCCTGGATGCCAATGCTGCTCAGGAGCTTTAGAGAACTACCTGGTTGTGTAGCTGCTGCTACTGATTGGCTTATAAGCTGTATCCACCTGGGTCCAGCAGTTGTCTGCGGCTCCCCAATGGTATTTTAATTATAGGGTCAATTGCAATTCTTTCAAGAAATTTATCTAATGGTTTTCAACAGAACAAAACGCCAGTGAAGTCTATGGGGATTTTTGTAGATAAATAGTTTGATACATTTTTCTAGAGGATTGTGATCGACCTCTATGTGTTTATCATGGAATCTGCTTTACTAAATATTCACAATCTAGTTTTGTATCACTATTCAAAGTCCTCCAGAGGACACAGTAAAAACCTTAACGTGGCTAACACAGTGGTCCTAGATCTTCACTTGTAAAAGCGTTTAGCATTTAGAAAGGCCAGCGTTCTCTCAAGCCTTAAAGGGACAGTCTACTCCAAGATTTGTATTGTTTGAAAAGATAGATAATCCCTTTGTTACCCATTCCCTAGTTTTGTATAACCAACATGATTATATTAATATACTTTTTATAATTTTCATCAGTTTATTGAACATTAAATAAAGTTACAGACATGTATATGTATACTTGAATTTACATACATGCGTTGCTATACCTGTTAGGATTAGGTGTGACAAATAAAAAGGTATGAAGATAAAACATTAGAATGAAAAAATATAAAAACTGGTATGTGCTCGCTCACCAATCTGAAGAAGTCTAATGATTTTTTGATTTTTTTTTAAACCATTAAAATTCTGTTTGGATAGAATGACTTTTTCGTCTTCTTCTTGTCTCTTTGAGGTCTCCAGTACCCTCATTTGAGGTTATGCAAGAAAAGTCTCTCTGGTGGTTACAGCCTAGATTTTACTAAACAGGTTTACTCCCTATCTCTGCCATTAAGATGAGGAGTGTTAGATTTAAGACAAGGTAAGACATAAAAGAGACATGGGCAAAGTTTTGTAATAGATATATTTGGACCTCTCAAGACTGCAGCATGCCAGAGGATTGTACAGACCATTTTATAAAAGGGGTAATCATGGGGGGCGGAGCTAGCTGCCAACGGGAGCAGACGTGCAGGGAGAGAGCTCCTGCCTTTTGCTTTATAAAAGTGACTATATAAGCTAACAAATATCTGTTTTTAAGGGCAATTCTGACCTATTATATACTGGCCGAGTAACCCTCAGCTGCCCTATACTGAAAGGGGACATCCTCAAATAGTCTCTAGCCTGCGGGGACTACGCTGAACTGACAGCCGCCTTATCTCACCGGAGGGTTTGGTGCTGGCTCTGGAGAGTCGGGGACTCGACTCGGTACATAAACTCTTCAATCCCCTGGAGATTAAAAAATTGACCCCCGGTGCCGGTCACACCGCAACTTGCCTGTTACCTAGAATTGCCAGTCTGAGAGGCGAGCATACCCTCCCCCAGCCCGTGTCTCTTGTGCCCGCATCCATTGCCCGTCATTGAGGGGTCCCGCGCTCAGGCATAATTTTAGGCGCGCAAACCCGCCATATTGCTGAGGCCTTCTTCCCATCCCGCGGCTCAACCCACACTGGCGACTTGAGGAGATAACCATACCTGTTGCTGTAGGACATCTCTGAGGACCGGCTGCCCTTTCCTAGCTGCATCTCCGCTGCCTTGGTGTCTGAAGGTTCCGCCCGTTGCGGGCGCTGCTGGAGGTGAGGCCTCTGGACTGAATCAGTGACTTCAGGTGTCCGGACAGACTCCGGAGGGTCGGGGCTCCGCTCCGGAGTCGACATCTGCTGTCTTGAGACCTGGTGGAGTTCTGCCTGTTCACCCAGGGCACATCGTCTGGTAGCAAAGACCGGTAGACGCAGCGCTGATCCACAGTGGAAGGTGAGACTAACTGTTACCCGCTCCTGGGCCCACACAGGCACTAGACACCTACACCAGGACCAACATATTGAGAGACTAGGCAGATTATCTCTGCCGCCTATGCGCTAGAAGTTTACTTCAAGAGGCCTAGGGTATTAAAAGGGCCCTTACCACTCTAACATATCCTCCTGCATAAACAGTCTGGACACAACTTCCCATTAAACTAACCGCTAGCTACAATTTTCCTGTTAGCCCTTCTATTAGACTCCCTTCCTGCCCTGGGAGAGGAACAGCCTCTGAACAGAGACACAGTGACTGAGACACAGGGTATTTGGAGTTTGGTCATCATAATCTCACCTGTGTTACTTGTACCTGCACTAATACCCCAAAGACCTTGTGTGCATAAGTACAACCTATTAAGAGGCATTAAAACTGCACCAAACCTTCACCTTATATACAGGAGCCACTGACTATAAACTAGCACAGTCTAGGTGCACTTTGCATCTACACTAATCTGATACACTACTTGGTATTTTTGGCTGCTGCGACAGCTTGTGTGTCTTTGGGTCCCTAACTCAAAGTGGAGTGTTATCTTATAGATTTGCTTTGTTAACTACTTTTCCCCCCAACAGGTTACATTCAATCCGCTCCTGCTTTATAATTTCTCTCTTCCCATTCCTTATCATAAAGGTGTTGAAATTGTAATTTTGTGTACTACGGGTCACGGTTGATTTACTTAAGTAAACTTTGGTAACTGCAACTACACTCCCTTGGTTTATGCTGTGGGAAGACCACCAACTGGCTCCCCCTTTCCGGCTCAGCTTGTCTGAGTTGGTCACTTCCCCTTCCCTTTTCCCTTCCTTCGGGTCGTATCCACTGTTCCTGGGCCAGTTGGGGTGTGTGTGGGTATCAGTATTCACTTCGCTCAACCTGTGCTGGGGGGTTCCGGCGGGCTCCTGCCCCTGTGTGGCGATTGCCTCTACCTTCTCCTCTGCAGGTAGTGATTTGGTCTGGTTTTTTTTTAAATAATTTTTTATTGAGGTTTTTGCATAACAAACGTAAAATACAATACACCTTTTTGTCAAAAAAACAAACAAACAGGATATAGACAAGAGCAACTGAAATATTTCAGCATCTATAAGGTACAATGGTGATAAGCTAATGAGACCTCTATTTTTCAATAAAATATCATGTATGACTGACCAGTTGGGGACACAGTTTTAGGTCCTGCGTACCAGAAGCTTAGAGAATAATATGTATCTGATGGTCAGATGTCCAGCTCTTTCAGAGCTGCAGTAGGAGCATAGATGCATGTATAGAAAAGGGGGAGGGGGAAATTCAGTGGGTAAGCACCACTATATATATTAGGGGAAAGGGTGGAGGGCGGAGTTGTAAATGTATGAAAGATTTTTCTATAGTTAACGTGGAGGGAACTCTTCGGTTAGTCAATATAGTAGAATAGATAAGCTATTTAGCTGGGTCAACTAACTATATGTCATTACCCATGGATAAAAATATTGGAGGTCTAAACTTGACTCATATGAACATTCTACAGGCAAATATCACATTATATATTTAACAACATGTAACCCATAACTAGGATCAGGCATTACACATAGAAAAAGTGTATCAGTTAGGTCCGCAAAGTGCATGTGCATATTGCAGGATTATCCCACTTAAAATGAGTAGTATGAAAAATAAGCTGGTACTTTATATGAGAGAGTAGGTAATAGCCAAAATATGGCAATAAAAGCCATGATCATCTCCAATATATGTGACCTATAAAGCTACTAAGCCTGACAGTAATAGGGCAATGCTATATTTCCTTAGTTTTAGTCAATACCTAAATATCTCAGTACTATTAACAAGGCGTCAAACAATATAGCATATACAGTCTTAAATGAACAGCCTGTCTGGAGGTACATCTGTGTCATGTGATTTCAACCTATTTGTATAAAACTCTATGCAAAACTGACATTTAACTTAAAGAAATTTGGTATAAATTAGTATCTAGCATTTTCATTGCAATTTGAAGCTGTCTAGTTTGGGTTATACCAAAGCAAATACTTCTATCTCTTTTGGTAAAAGGCTTAATATTTTAGACATTACATCGCCATATAAACAGGGATATATTTTTAATACTAACAACGTACTGAGTGTATATCATGAATAGGCTATAACAATTATTTATAATCAGATAACTTGGAGGTTACCTATGGTATGTCACAGTTAAATGTTGGAGAAGAGTATGAAAACTAGAACATAATGAGCCATTTTATACTGTTCTGAGGTATATAGCCTCTATTTGAGTGCATTATATCTGTTTCTCATAGGTATAGCAATGATATTTGTACACTAGACAAATACAAAACTGAGATCCATACTTTATGGTTAAATAAGAGAATGTTTTGAACTGGCATAGCATTAATAAAGTAAATAACATATTTTGAGCTTCAGTTAAAAAAAAAAAATCAGGTGACTAGCCAGCATAAGTGTGCAATCAGATTATTTGCTGCTATATTTTTTCCCTGTCATATAGCAGAGAACTAGGGTCCAGAGCATAGACAATAAACTATAGTATCAAATAGCCCTCAAGAAGCAGGCATAAGTATATATTGAAGGGCATTAGAGCAGCAAGTGTATGTTATATAGATAATAGGAGAACCATATCTGTTAAGAGGCTTGGATATCTAAATGTAAAACAACAGATCATCTAGTAACTCTAACTTTATCTGATAAACTTCCTGTATGTAGAACAAAAACCCCTACTTTGATAATATATATTAATTAGCAGGGCATAGAACAGTATACTGAGTTAACCTATAAGCGACAAACTGAACACAGATTTATTTCAGACTATTGCAGGCATCAAAGTTCTCTCTTCCAGGGAAGCGATCCATACAAAATATAAACCAAGTGTCCCAAGAGGTATATGTATGGAACCAGACGATCAAGACAGTTCAAAGTTTACCACTACAGGGCAATATTCGGGAGTGTTTTAGAATGCAGGCAAAAAGAGAAAAAAAAAAAAAAAAAAGAAAAAAGTCATAGAACAGCCACAACTGGGCTAATAGCTGTAGCATAGAGTTTATATTGGCCTCCAAAAGTCACCTGTGAAAAGAAGCCTGAGGGCAGAGTGGAGGATTAAGGCTTCAGCTGCGCAGCTACTATGTTCATCCCACTCCAGCCTTTATCGAATGCCTTAGTGATAGTTCAAAACCTAGCTGCCGTGGGAATCTGAACAGCGTGTGGATGCCGGTATGTACATTGCCTGTACAAATCGATTTTAGTGCCCTTGCTGATAGTTCTAATGGCGCGTAGATGCCGTTATGTATTTTGGTTTTACTGAGCAGTATTAGCACCCTTGTATACCTCACCATTTGAAAACTGAGGTGCCGCTTATCCGAAACTGCTTCCCATCTCAGCTTGCCCTGCAGACTTTCTCCTCCCATGCTGTATTGATGGCCAGACTCACCCGCTAAGATGACCGCCTCTTCCTGAAAAACAAAAGTGACCGGTATGCAGAAAGGTTGCGGGTGGGTAATATCCTCTGTTGCAACTAGAAATCGACCCTCCTGGTGTTCCGGAGCTTCAGGCACATCTGTCATATTTCTGTCTGTGGCTTGATCCCGGAGTCTTCCATACTCTGCTAAGGCTTCAGGCCTATTTTTAGTAAAGCACAGTTCTTTGCCGCCATCTTGCATGTTGTGAGAGGTGGATAACTTTTTGTGTAGTTGCGCTAGCAGTAGGTTCAATCCTGAGTAATGGAATTGCAGCGCCTCACAGACTTCATCCTCAAAATTGTTTAATGCTGCCTCCATTTCTATTTAGCATATAGAAGGGGAGTGCAAGGGGAAATTGTATCCGCTAGTTCTCAATGAATGGTGCAGGCCTCTAATCTCAGCGCCGCCGAAGCAGCTCCAAAGTCCACAGTTCAGCTTTCCTTTACCCTTTTTTTTCACCTAAATGGGCTAGAAGGCGTAGTTGCTCTGAATCTCTGAAAGTATTAAAGGTTGAAACCCTTGTAATTTAGATATTTGCCTAGTTTAGTCAGGTAGAGCTGAGGAGCTCTAAGCACACACGTCTGCTCTTAATGCTGGCAAGCTCCGCCCCCGATTTGGTCTGGTTTTGACCTTCAGAATGAGGGGGTAGGAGCCGAATGGAACTTCTAGGCCTCACTCCCTTGGTGCAAGCTCATTCTCGTTTGTAAGTATAACCAATGTGCATTAATGTAACATAACTAGTTCTGTCAATCTAACTTAGCCATACATTTCCTGGTCTGTTTAATTTCTTGCTGTTAGGATTGCCCCTCGGGTGACCAGACGGTCGCTCAACTACAGTGAAAATGCCTCACACCGCTAGGCGACAGCCTAGAACGCCTGGTCCAACTAAGAAAACAGTCTTGGACCATTTTACTCAGTCAGTCAGAAGACCGGAAGAGGATTCACATGATGACCTTAGTGAACCAGAATCGGTAGAAGACAGGTCCCTACCTGATGCTACCCCACTTTCCAGATCTCAGCATTATATCACGGAGGAAACTCTTTAAAAAATGTTTGCGCAGCAAACGCGCTCCATCACAAAGGAAATCCAAAGGAGCCATGCAGAGCTCAAGAAGGATATAGGAGAAATCGGAGATAGAGTGGATTCTCTAGAAAGACGCCAAGATAACATCGCCACGGACCAGACAAACTTACTTGCGTACTCTGAGTCGCTGGCTGATCAGTTGAGCCAACTTGAATTCAAACTGGCGGATGTCGAAGATCGTGCCCGGTGGAATAACATTAGATTCCGGGGAATTCCAGAAGATGTCTCGCCCGCGGACCTGCAGAGCTATTTATCGGAGCTTTTTAATAATATGTTGGACACCACTGAAGGTATGACCACCACGATGGAGAGAGCTCACAGAGCCCTACGTCCAAGATCTGTCTCGCAAGACAAACCCAGAGACGTAATTGTTTGCTTTCACAGCTTCCTCTTCAAAGATAAGCTCATGCAGGCTGCCTTCCGTAAACCACCTTTGGCAGAAAAATTTCAAAATCTTCAACTGTTACCTGATCTTTCGGCTCACACTCTACAAAGTCGCAGGCTATACCAACCAGTCACTTCTGAGCTGAGAAAAGCGGGTCTTAAATACCGATGGGGCTATCCAGCCAAGCTGATTATCACTAAAGAGAACCAAACTCACACTATATCATCATTGGCTCAATGCTCCACTTTACTAGCACAATGGGGCCTCACAGAGGGCAGCACAGTGGAACCAGCTCCTGTCAAAGCAAGACTGAGGGCCATGGCACCTGACTGGCCTCCTAAAGACTAGCAAGCTAAAAGACTAAAAACCCAAACAGCACAGGACTCTCAGGTACCCTCAGAGGCTCTACCCTGATTACTAGACAAGGCCAGATGATAACTTTGCTCTTTCTTTAAACTTCTGTTCCTTTTTGCTCTTTCTCCCCAGCATAGCCGTGGAAAGAACCCCTGACATATGAAGTGTCTGATTGGGCCCAAAATAATAAAATAAATAAATAAATAAATAACCCAGTTTCTAGCCTCCTGTTATATCCTAATTGAAACCAAGTTATTGTTGATGTCTCTAGATGTCTGATTCATTGATGTTAACCTTTTTACAGCAGGCAATGTTACACCAAATGTCATAAGGGGTCACCCTAGTGCAGGTTGAGCGTTTATACTCTGCTGGGGAAAAACCAACAATGATGATGTTAAAGTTATCAATGTTATAGTTCTTGTTGGCTAATGTTTTATTGTTCTGATTTATGTTTCTACACTACTTCACCAGGGCACCACTAATTGGATACCTCCAAACCATAGACATACACAAACCAAACGCCCTATCACCAGGGCACCGTTAATTAGATGCCCCCACAATATAGATACACACAAGATTTATTTTACTGTTTGATGGAGTGGGGCCAGATAACCCGGCCCCTACTCACATAGCTCCCCCCCCTATACAGGTAGCCCACACCAGGGTTCCAACTAGGTGGACTATTTCCACCCCACAGCCCAACACAGATCTGCAGGATCTATAACTTATCCAGAATCTCTTAAACAACTGCACTTATACTGTTCCCCTCCCCTTCCCTTCCCACACCACGACAATGACACACCGAATTAGATTCCTTACCCACAATGCGAGAGGCCTTAACTCTCCCCACAAACGAAGTCTTCTGGCCAGGGAGCTCCAACACCACAATCCTGATGTTGCTTTTATACAAGAGACACATTGGAAACTAGACTCCCCACAACGCTTTCAATCCCGCCCCTACTGGATACCTGACTACTCCCCCTTCACTAAAAAAGCCAGAGGCACGGCCATACTCTTACATCGCAGAGTAGTCTACGAACTCATTCAAGCTTTTAGAGACCCACAGGCCAGATACACTATTTTAATCTGTAAGCTAAATCACATACTGCATACACTAGTATCCATATATCTCCCTAACTCCCATCAACCCGCATGCCTCCGCAAAATCCTTCAACTAGTGGACCAGTACAGACAAGGACGAGTTATTTTGGCGGGCGACTTCAACATGACTTGGGATCCCTCCTTAGACCGTAAAGCCACGACTCCTGGTAAGATCAACCCCCAGGCGATTAGTACCTCTGCTAAGTTCCGGAGTGTAATGTCTCATTATGGATATTTTGATGTGTGGAGATCCTTACACACAAGGGAAAGAGATTATACCCATTACTCACATCCTCATAGAACTTACTCTCGACTAGATCACATGTTTTGTCAAACGGAGACCTTGGACTCCGTCATACGGTCGGAGATTGCTCTAAGCTCCTGGTCAGATCACGACTTAATTTTAACTGATTTACACCCCACAGACAAGCCATTTCCTCGGGCAGATTGGAGGCTCCCACGTCACATCCTGACAGATATCGCCTTTAGAGAGGAATTGAGACATGATCTATCTGAATTGCTTAGCCAAAATGACAACGGGCAGACCCCCGACGATATTTTATGGGGCGCTATTAAGGCAATGGCTCGAGGACTCATAATCCGTAAACAGAGCCTCCTGAGGAAACGGGCTGGTTTAACGCTTGCACAGGCGCATTCCAAGCTCAGGTCTCTAGAAACCTGCAATCGGGCCTCTCCTTCATCAGCAATGACAGAGCAAATTAGAATAGTCAGGGACCATATAAATCAACTGGAGTTAAAGCGCACTCAATGTGCCCTTTCCAAACTAAAACAGCTCTTCTATCATAAAGGAAACAAGGCTGATACGCTTTTAGCCAACAAATTACGAAATAAACATAGTGCAACCCGTATCTCACAAATCCTCCACAATAATAGGCTGCACAATCAGCCATCCCTCATAGACGAAAGCTTTGCAGATTACTATTCCAAACTGTATAACATTGGCACTGCGGAAGGTCTGGAACCGTCCTCCATACCCAAAATCAAAAAATATTTATCCACCCTGAATTTGCCCGTGCTCACGTCAGAGCAACAAACAGCACTCACCTTACCAATCTCGCTGCTCGAAATCAAGCAAACCGTTAAGCGCTTAAAGCCTCTTAAAGCTCCAGGCCCAGATGGGTTCCCTGCCCAGTTCTACAAACAGTATATTAATGAACTAGCACCATACCTACTTAGGTTTTTTGACTTAGCAAGCAGAGATGGATCTCTCAAAGAAGAGTTCCTGCAGGCTGCTATTGTCACGATACCCAAACCGGGCAAGGACCCGTCTCTCTGTTTAAACTATAGACCGATTTCCCTGATCAACATAGATATCAAGATTTACTCCAAGATATTAGCTACCCGTATTGGTAAATTGTTACCAGATCTAATTAGCCCTGATCAGGTAGGATTTATCTATAACAGAGAGGGTCCGGACAACACCAGACATCTCATTAACATCATGAGCGAATCAACTAAGATGAATAAGCCCTTTTCAGTCATCTCCCTAGATGCTGAGAAGGCTTTTGATCGGGTAAGGCGGGAATACTTATGGGAAACATTACAAGCGTTTCATTTCCCACCCGAAATCTGTGTGGCCATCAAAGCTTTATACTCGGCTCCAACGGCATTTGTTAGAGGCTTGGGATTCCGAACCCCACCGTTTAACATAACGAACGGCACCAGACAGGGATGCCCACTTTCGCCCCTGCTGGTCACCATATTTACTACAGACCCTGCCAGGGCTATCCCTAGACTGTTAGAGACTTTGAAGATATTCGGAGATCTCTCCTTCTATAAACTCAACTCGCATAAGACCGAAATCTTTTGGTGGGGATACCCGCAATCCTACATTCGTGCCTTGAAAGACAAATACAATTTCAAGTGGTTGACCGAGCGGATTACCCATTTAGGAGTAAAATTGTCTCCTAACGCCCAACAAATGATAAAGGATAATTACTCCCCCTTACTGATGGAACTACGCAACTTAAAAAACACATGGGACCATAAGTCCATTTCATGGATGGGAAGAATAGCATTGCTTAATATGTCTTTCCTCCCCAAATTGACATATCTATTCCGTTGTCTACCACTTAGAGTCCCTACACATCTCCTCCTCCAATTTCAGAGTGAAATCACAAAGTTCATCTGGCAAGGCAAGACCCCCAGAATTGCTCACAGGACTTTACAATTCCCCGTATCCTCAGGCGGACTCGCATCACCGTCGGTAGTGAAATATTATGAAGGAGCTATGCTAACGCATATCTCCCAATGGGGAGTCCTCCAGTCTCACGACAGGTGGAGAGAACTTGAGCAGGCGTTACTGCCATCCAATGTTCTCCTTCGGGATGTTCTATGGATTCCACCACATAGCCGCAGAACGATGGCCATTAGTAATCTGGTCATTCTGGAGTGTCTATCAGTCTGGGATAGGCTTAGACATCGCCAGCTCATCGCTCCCCATCCGTCTCTTATAACTTCGGTAGCTGGACTACTTACGGGCTTGCCTGACACTCACCCGAACACGTGGGCCCAATTAGGGATTACTAAAGTCTCAGACTTTTGGTCCACCACGCAGCCGGATGAATTTATACCGCTAAAGCAGTTGAATCAGCAAGTGGCCACCGCTAAGTTCCTTACCTTCGAAATTACTAGGATCCAAAGCTTCTTACGAAGCTGGGGCTTCCTTCCGTGTGCTTCCCGTCCCTCTACCCCTTGGGAATCTACCTGGCAAGGTGGACGCAGACTTGTCAGGCCACTGTCAAGGCATTATGCCCTCCTGGATGGCACCTCCCCGCCCACTCTGGCCCCTCATCTTCTCCGATGGGACTCCCTTCTCTGTATTGAAATCTCTACCGACTCCTGGCAAAGAGCTATCCAGCTGACTAAGAAGACTCTACATTGTGTAACAATGTTTGAGACATACTACAAAGTTCTCTCACATTGGTACTATGTCCCTACACGTTTGTCCAAAATGTTTCCAGGAATGTCTCCATTATGTTGGAGGGGTTGTGGCCTCCATGGTAGTATGCTACACATATGGTGGGAGTGTCCCATCATCAGACCCTTGTGGGAAAGGGGAATACGTACCCTTGCTGAGTACGGCTTTAGAGTGCCTGCTGGTCCAGCGCTTGCCCTCCTACATCTAGGTCTTCATGTCCTTCCCAGGCACCAAAGTCTCTTTGGTGTTTACCTCTTGGCCTCAATTAAAACTAATATAGCCCGGGCTTGGAAGAGAGCTGCTCCTCCTACTTGGCAGGATATCATCCACACAATGGCCTATTTGTACACTATGGAAAAGGCGATATATTTCGATCTGAACAAATCTGACCTGTTTGAAATGGCTTGGGCTGATTGGAAGAACAACCATGATACGTTGTGGCACCCACAGGTCCTGGCGAATGACGCCCAAACTGACAGTTAATGTTCTGACTACCCTCCCTGATGGATAGCGCGCGCAGTATCTAAAAGTACTGACTATACTATACCCCCCCACCTCACCCCACACACATGTGCCCCCCCCCTACCCTCCCTCCCCCCCCCTATTCCTTTCTTTTCTCTACACTCGAAATATCTGAGTTGCAGTGCCCTATTGTGTTGCCACAGATCCGCTCACCCAAGCGAGAAATCACTTGCACATTATCTCTGTACGGGGTGAGGTTAACTTACTGTAACTAAATCCGAACGGATTCCTCCTGCTTGTTTGTCTCAGTTGTTTCTCCTTACAAATGTGCAGAATTTTTCTGTGTAGGGTCTGATGACCCATTATTCTACTTATTTATTATGTTGAAAAAAAAGGGGTCCTGCGAGTCCCCAATTGTTATGTTATGGATTTGCAAATTCTTGAATAAAAACAATATTAAAAAAAAAAAAAAAAAGGGGGTAATCATCATTCTGTCTTCCTCTCCCTTGGTGTAGCTGTCTTTGGTAATGATTGTATAAATTCCTCCCACAAAAATTTTACGTCCAGAAATGTGTCTAGTTTTCTTCCTTTGATAAACCCGTCTATCTATCAATCTATAAATCTATCTATTATTATTATTATTATCGGTTATTTGTAGAGCGCCAACAGATTCCGCAGTGCTAATCTATCTGTCCGCCTGTCTAGTATGTCCCAGTTCTAAAGGCAATTACTGCATACAATTATATCCATATTACTTTATTAAAGGGATATAAAACCCAAACATGTTCTTTTGTGATTCAGACAGAGCCTACCATTTTAAAAAAATGTTTCCAATTTACTTATATTATCAAATTTGCTTCCTTCCCATGATATTCTGTGTTGAAGAAGAGATACCTAGGTAGGAATCTAGAGCACTACATGGCAGGAAATAGTGCTGCTACCTAGTGATCCTGAAAAGGGATAACTTTCTTGCAAAACTGCTGCCATATAGTGCTCCAGAAGTGGTCCGGCTCTTAAGCTTATGCTCCTGCTTTTCAACAAAAAGATACCAAGAGAATGAAGAAAAATTTATAATAGAAGTAAATTAGAACAACCATTATGCAATACACATACAAAATACTACCTATCTGCTGCCTTCTATGGTGTTTCTCTACAAAATTATATTCTGTAGGTCCCTGTAAACAAATTCAGAATTTTATGAACTTTAGAGAATGTTTTATTAGAATTTAAAACTTGAGTTTTATTGTTTAACAGAACAGGAAGTATAATGTACTTTTTGTAAAGTAAAAAGTATGGAACAACAAATTACATACAGTAGAATGCAGCAGTACTATGTACGTTTGATACATAATTGATTCTCCCCACATGTATTACGCCTTTTAAGCAAATGACAATACTTAACTACATACTAAATTATATACCCACTTTCATGACAAACGAAACAATAGATTTGATATAAAAAAAAGTTACGTCACACTAAATTGATGTCTTTAGATTATTCAATTCTCTGAAATATTCTAGATCACTGTAAAAAAAAAAAAAACTCCCTCCCACACATTTGTCAAAGCTCATTCACAATCGACAATAGATTTAGAAAAAAATATTAAAAGCTATTGAGCTTGGTAATTTCAAGCCAATTAGATGATTAGTCATTTCCCCATTAATGATCTGAAAGTGTCACAAAAACTGCTGATTTTTCAAAAGAAAACATATTTGCATCTCTAATGGTGAGAAAAAAAAATGGAACAGTAATTACAGCTTCATTATTTATGTAGCATCGAGACTGTTATCTCAAAGATCATGGATGCTGTGTGTTAACAAAGGTTAAGTGGAAATAAGACCTTACTTTCTTAGCGACTGCATGACGTTTAATTATTAAAAAAAAAAATCCATTTAAAAGCATCACTTCATACAGGTTAAAAGGTAATTTGTTAGATGTGACAAAAGCAAACAAACAAAACGCAACACCATATTTTGGTGAATTTCTCAGCAAAAACATTGTATGTAATTTTCTTAATATTCTAAGCCATTCAAACACATAAAAGAGTCAACAACCAGTGAAAGGAAAGCAAAACAATGGCTTCCAATTATGGAATTGATCAATTTAAAAAGTTTAATGATTTTTCTACAACATTCACCAATAAAGTATATGGGGACTTTTGTAGATGAATACTTTAAGCTTTTCTAAAGGATTGTAATCGACCCCTGTATCTGAAATAGAAGAAAATACATTTGTTAGTCAATCAATACATATGTCATTTAAAGAGTTTTAGCAAATTTAAAACTATCATGAACTCAGTTTGAATTGTTATTATTCTTAATAGAAGATGCAATCTGGGTTAATAAAATGACAACTTCTTGAATGAGTGTTTAATAAAGTGATAAAGGGAACGCCACATGATGTCCAATAAAGGAGAAAGAAAGTTTGGAAGATTTGTTGAAGTTTATTATTTTTATTTATGGTTAAAAGAATATAAGAAAACTGGTTTTAAGGTATTGAAACTGAATGATATGTAACAGACTGAATGATGTGCAGTCAATGTTGCGTTCTTTGTAACAATTCAGTACATATAAAAGTGTGTTACATCACTGGAAAATCTGGAATTCTGTACTTATGAATCACTGTAAATGAAAGTTGCAGATAAAAAATATCGGGAGGTTCAAGGCCTCAATAAAGTTTTTATTCCTAATGAAACATTTAAAATACTAAATTATATTCAACAAATAAACATAGATCATGTAGTCTCCTGAACATAGGTCAGGTAACACATTGAAAGTATTCAGTATATTTGTATATTTACAGATTTTAATAGTAGTGAAGGGACTTTTAAATCTGAAAATATACTTGCAGAAAGTGCTTCTAATGCCAGCAGCATTCTCAGCCCCCAACCAGCCAAATGAAGCTCTGAAACTGAACACCTGTCAGGGAGCATATGTGGAACAAGTAATATGGCCAATGACCAATGAAGACAAGGCAAAGGGCCTTATTAACAAAGACATTGACTTGTTAACTTCTC
Source organism: Bombina bombina (assembly GCF_027579735.1). Lineage (NCBI taxonomy): Eukaryota > Metazoa > Chordata > Amphibia > Anura > Bombinatoridae > Bombina > Bombina bombina. The sequence continues at coordinate 874,470,858 of NC_069500.1, forward strand.
TGAAAGCAAATCTTCCTGGAGTTGCTCAGTCCTTAAAGAAGTGGCCGCAAAACCAATGTTATTAAAAAAAAGAAAAACAGTCAAACTTTATCACATAAAAGTTGACATAAAGGTCAGCAATGGTTGACAACTTTGAAGCTTATATTGGCATGAACATGTAAATTTATCATTCTGTTAACCCAAGAAAAAGCAAATTCCAAGTGACTTAAAGGTGTCATAAATGTCATTGTCAATGTAATGTGAGGCAGCACAAAGTATAAGGCAACAATCAGATTACTTGAATTTGAAGCCGGAACAATTTGCACAGGAAAGAAGCATCTTTCTGTAATCAGGAACTCAGAAGGATTATCCATAGACAAGCCACGGGTCAACTTGCATCTTTAAACTCAAATTCACAGCACATTTGACCTGCATTTATCGTACAAGTAAATGCACTATAGCACAACTGATTATAAATACTGGTGGGCAAAATTTGATTTTCAAACTGGAGTATGTGAAGATTCAACAGGCAATAAAATCTTTTATCTATCAAAAATATTTTTTTTAAACTGAACATCGGTTTGGAACATTATATAATAAAATTACTGAGATTTGTTAATTGGTCGTAACTTTATTACTTAGGCACAAAGGAAACAAAAACAGTAATTTTATACATTTCTGGCATATTAAAAAGGCACAACATAGATATATTGTCTTGTAGGACTTTAAAAATGTCTGCCTAGGTCGTGGGTGTCCATATGAGTTTTCCAAGTAGTCATCTATAAGTGGATAAATAAATAGACATAGTTACAATGACATAAACATTAAAATATGCAAATATATAAAATATGCACCTAAAAATGGATTCACATACTGTATCACAGACTAATTTCATATACATACACAGTAGCAATTTAAACTGTACAATTATGAATGTAGGTTGCAAAATTCCTACGTTGAAAATTGGAAGAAGCCGTCATTTTACTGACAGAAGCTATAGAGGAATTGGCATACCAGTTATTGTTTCAGAAACGGTATTATAGCAATAGAAAAATTTTGTTTGCTCAAGATGACATATAAGCAGCAGAAATAAAAGAGATCTACAAATGTAGCTTTACTGCTTAAAAGTCAAATCTCAACTAAAGTAGTGACACAGCATAGAGATATAAATAATTATAAACACTTAAATGGACATAATACTCATATGCTAAATCACTTGAAAGTGATGAAGCATAACTGTAAAAAGCTGACAGGAAAATATCACCTGAGAATCTGTATGTAAAAAAGGAAGATATGTTTTCTCACAATTTCCTCAGCTCACCAGAGTAAGTTCTGTGTAAAAAGTTATAATTCAGCTGCTGTCCAGCTGCAGGTAAAAAAAAAGGCATAAATGAACAGCAGCCAATCAGCAGTGCTGAGGTCATGAACTCTTTTACTGTGATCTCATGAGACTTCACTTAACTCTCATGATATTTCAAAGTAAACTTCCTTAAACTGAATAGGGAAATAAGATGAGTGTGCACAATGCTCAATCCCTTGCCTGTCCCGGGACAGACATACTGATTTGCTGCTTAAAGTCCTTTACAATGGAGTGTGAATACTTAGGACAATTTGAGGTAAAATATCTTTTTTTTTACATAGAGATGCTCAGGTGATATTTCCCTGTCAGCTTTTTACAGCTATACTGCATCACTTTCAAGTGTTTTAACATTTGGGTATCATGGCCCTTTAAAGGACCAGTAAATACAGTAGATTTGCACAATCAACAAATGCATGATAAAATGACAATGCAATAGCACTTAATATGAACTTCAAATGAGTAGTAGAATTTTCTTTCTGACACATTTCAAAGTTATGTCCATTTCCACTCCCCTCATCAAATAACATCCATCTTCCAATCACAAATGCATATATGTATATTCTGGGAATTCTTGCTCAATAGGAGCTGGTGACTCAAAAAGTGTAAATATAAAAAATACTGTGCACATTTTGTTAATGGAATTAAATTGGAAAGTTGTTTAAAATGGCTGCTCTATCTCAATCATAAAAGTTTAAATTTGACTTAAGTTTCCCTTTAAAGGAGGTCTGATTACAATCTTATATTGTGTAGCTAAGAAGTGGCTATGTAGAGTAATGGTATGCTACAAACTGATCATTTATATCTAAGCAGCTTATTACAGTGTTATAAGATGCCATTTTGACATCTTTTATGCCAAACCTAGTATAGACTACTCAGCTGTCCTCAGGTTCTAATACAACCTTTTATGGTGAACAAGCACAGCACAGGAACATCTGAAGCCTCTTTAGTAATGGCTTGAAGATTTCCTGACATTTATTTATTTTTATTTTTTCGTTACTGGCTTGATATTTATATGTTACTTGGCTTTTGCCTGATTCTTGCCATTTATTTTGCTTGTGAATCATGTTTAAAGTTTCATGCCAATCTGCCCTTCAACATCCTGACTTCTGCTACTTTATAGAATCTGTTCTCTTTACTACAATTTTAATTCCGAACTGTAAACCCAGTTACCTGGCCTTCAGCACATCTTTGATAGCTGTTACTGTTTTTGCTTCAAGTTTGTCTCCTGTCTGCCACTTTGGTTTTCTGATCTTGGTTTGTTATACTGACTGATTTGACTTGGATCGTGTTCCTATACCGATTCCTTGGTATTCTAGGCTCTTTACTTGTACTCACATACTGATTACCCAAGACAAACAGGATTACTCAGCTTTTCTATAGCTTATACTTACCCAAGATAAACAGGATTACTCTAGAGACCATCCTGGAGTCATTTGATGATCATCAAACTACTTTAGAAGTCATTTGCACATCATCAGACATCATCAGGCTTGTAAAGTCATCAGCTAAGGTAAAAAATTCTGGGTGATAACTTCAGAATGATTAGCAGATTACCTTACTGATTATTCACAAGCATGAACAGCCAGTGAATGGCTCTAGAGTGATCTCATTTAAATATTTTGGCCTTTGGGCAAACTTCAGGATGGCGTCTGATGACTAGTGTGGAGTCATCGATTACTTCAGAATGAATCCAGGAAGATCATCCTTTAAAAGTAGGGTACTGATAGTGGTGAGTGCATAGGTGAGCAATCCTCTGCATCTGGATTCCGGAAGTATCCAATCTTAACTTTTAGCTAAAAAAGGTTTTATACTCTAAGTTAGTATCAAGTCAAATATTTATCAGTTCTACTTGAAGCTCATGAAAGTTTTATGGTTATAATTTTAAACATTGAAAACATTCTGCATTCCATTGAGGTAAAGGTAGGTGTTTTTTTTTTCGTTTTCTTTGAAAGAGGCTGTTACAGATTCATCATCCATCCCTTCTTATGCTAAACCTTGCACTTTATAATGTATGTGATATTAACCCCTTAGTAACCAGGCCATTTTTCAATTATCTTAGTTACCCTTAAAGGGACACTGAACCCAATTGTTTTCTTTCATGATTCAGATAGAGCATGCAACTTTCTATTTTACTCCTATTATCAAAGTTTCTTCATTCTCTTGGTATCTTTATTTGAAAAGCAAGAATGTAAGTTTAGATGCCGGCCCATTTTTGGTGAACAACCTGGGTTGTCCTTGCTGATTGGACAGAACCAATAAAAAAGTGTTGTCCATGGTCTGAACCAAAAATTGTCTGGCACCTTAGCTTAGATGCCTTCTTTTTCAAATAAAGATAGCCATTAAATGGACTTTCTAAAGATACCATCATTTTCATCATATCTTATAATTTGATATGAAAAAAATGATAAAATATGATGAAAAAATGGAAAAAAAACACACTTTTACTAACTTTGCCTGGTTTGGTGGTTGTAGATCTGTTACACATCCACAACCACCAAAAAACACCCATGCTAAATAGTTTCTAAATTTTGTCCTGAGTTTAGAAATACCCAATGTTTACATATTCCTTGCTTTTTTTGCACATTATAGGGCAATAAGTACAAGTAGCACTTTGCTATTTCCAAACCATTTTTTTGTTTCAAAATTAGCGATAGTTACATTGGAACACTGATATGTGTCAGTAATCTCTGAATAACCCTTCACATGTACATGTGTGTGTGTATATATATATATATATATATATATATATATATATATATATACAGGGAGTGCAGAATTATTAGGCAAGTTGTATTTTTGAGGATTAATTTTATTATTGAACAACAACCATGTTCTCAATGAACCCAAAAAACTCATTAATATCAAAGCTGAATAGTTTTGGAAGTAGTTTTTAGTTTGTTTTTAGTTATAGCTATTTTAGGGGGATATCTGTGTGTGTAGGTGACTATTACTGTGCATAATTATTAGGCAACTTAACAAAAAACAAATATATACTCATTTCAATTATTTATTTTTACTAGTGAAACCAATATAACATCTCAACATTCACAAATATAAATTTCTGACATTCAAAAACAAAAACAAATCAGTGACCAATATAGCCACCTTTCTTTGCAAGGACACTCAAAAGCCTGCCATCCATGGATTCTGTCAGTGTTTTGATCTGTTCACCATCAACATTGCTTGCAGCAGCAACCACAGCCTCCCAGACACTGTTCAGAGAGGTGTACTGTTTTCCCTCCTTGTAAATCTCACATTTGATGATGGACCACAGGTTCTCAATGGGGTTCATATCAGGTGAACAAGGAGGCCATGTCATTAGATTTTCTTCTTTTATACCCTTTCATGACAGCCACGCTGTGGAGTACTTGGACGCGTGTGATGGAGCATTGTCCTGCATGAAAATCATGTTTTTCTTGAAGGAGGCAGACTTCTTCCTGTACCACTGCTTGAAGAAGGTGTCTTCCAGAAACTGGCAGTAGGACTGGGAGTTGAGCTTGACTCCATCCTCAACCCGAAAAGGCCCCACAAGCTCATCTTTGATGATACCAGCCCAAAACAGTACTCCACCTCCACCTTGCTGGCGTCTGAGTCGGACTGGAGCTCTCTGCCCTTTACCAATTCAGCCACGGGCCCATCCATCTGGCCCATCAAGACTCACTCTCATTTCATCAGTCCATAAAACCTTAGAAAAATCAGTCTTGAGATATTTCTTGGCCCAGTCTTGACATTTCATCTTGTGTGTCTTGTTCAGTGGTGGTTGTCTTTCAGCCTTTCTTACCTTGGCCATGTCTCTGAGTATTGCACACCTTGTGCTTTTGGGCACTCCAGTGATGTTGCAGCTCTGAAATATGGCCAAACTGGTGGCAAGTGGCATCTTGGCAGCTGCACGCTTGACTTTTCTCAGTTCATGGGCAGTTATTTTGCGCCTTGGTTTTTCCACACGCTTCTTGCGACCCTGTTGACTATTTTGAATGAAACGCTTGATTGTTCGATGATCACGCTTCAGAAGCTTTGCAATTTTAAGAGTGCTGCATCCCTCTGCAATATATCTCACTATTTTTGACTTTTCTGAGCCTGTCAAGTCCTTCTTTTGACCCATTTTGCCAAAGGAAAGGAAGTTGCCTAATAATTATGCACACCTGATATAGGGTGTTGATGTCATTAGACCACACCCCTTCTCATTACAGAGATGCACATCACCTAATATGCTTAATTGGTAGTAGGCTTTTGAGCCTATACAGCTTGGAGTAAGACAACATGCATAAAGGGGATGATGTGGTCAAAATACTAATTTGCCTAATAATTCTGCACACAGTGTATATATATATATATATATTTATTTTTTTTAAAAAGACGACCTCAGGTATTAAACTTGGGGTATTTTGACTCTTTTCATGCAACCATTTTGCCACCAATCTATGCCAAAATTTGAAAATAAAAAAAATAAGTGGTGATTTTTTGACAAAATAGCAATTTAAGAATACATGTACTGAGAACGTTCAGGGTTACTGACAAAAAAACACCTTAATATGTGTTTAACAACATCTTCTGAGTACAGTGATACCACCCATAAATAGGTTTGTTGGGTTCTCAGGGGGCTAAAAGGCCTTATTTTTAGGGGGCGCATTCCAGTTTTCCAACTTGGAATTTTTACATCTGTCATCATGCACCCATGTCCTAATTGGCACATTTCTGAAGCTGGCCAATGTAATTTACCCCCATCAAACCATATATTTTTGAAAAGTAGACACCCTAAGGTATTTGAAATGCTGGTATTTTAACACTTTCCATGCAATGATTCAACCACTAGTCTTTGTCAAACTTTTGGGTAGTCATTTTTTTGTGTTATTTTTCACACACATTGTATTTTAGGCATGGATTCTCAGTTCCTGTTATGTGTTACTGCCAAAGAACACCCCCATATTTGTTCAGCAAGATCTCCTAAGTACAGTGATACCACATATGCATAGGTTTGTTAGGTTGTTTGGGGTTTGCAATGCCAAACTTATGACGTGTGTTTGTGATTTTTTTCAAATTTAACATATCTTCTTTGCCTATCTTCTTTTGGGGGAGCTTTTTTTACATACCCCAATTTATTTGCTCGCCATGAACGTGCATATATTTCAGAAGTTGAGACCCCAAGGTATTGTATATGGGGTGTTTTTATTCCTTTGATGCAACTGTTTTAGCCAAAAAAATTGGAGAAAGTGTGTGGTGGTATTTTTTTATTTTTACACACACATTGCTTTTTGGCTGTGATTTAGGAGAGCCTGTTATAAGTTATTGCAAGAAAACACTCCAGGTTGTTTTCTGCAAGACCTCCTGGGTACACCTATGCACCCATGCATAGGTTTGACAGGATTTTGGGAAGGTTATATTACAATTTTATGACTTGTAATTTTAGTTAAAAGTTAGAGTATTTCTTCTGATAGGCCTATCTTCAGTTTGGGGCCTATCGCATACCCCAGTTCTATTTATTGTCATGAAAGTGCATATATGTGAAATGTTGACACCCCAAGGTATTGTATATGGAGTGTTTTGATGCCTTAGATGCAACTGTTTTAGCCAAAAAAATTGGAGACAGTGTATGGTGGTAATTTTTCAATTTTAATTTTTACACACACATTGCTTTTTGACTATGATTTAGGAGAGCCTGTTGTAAGTTATTGCAATGAAAAACACCCATACCCCCCATGCATAGGTTTAGTAAAAAAAAAACCCCACCAATTTTAGAACTTGCTCATAAAAATTGAGAAGTTAAATGTAAAAGTCTGGAGCAGTAAAAGTAAAAAAAAAGTAATTTAGGAACAGTAAATGTAAAAAAAAAAATTAAAATTGCACAATGTATGGTAGCATTTGAAGCAGTCTCCAATGAAGAGTCCAGGTTGTCCAGGGCAATCGGGACAGTAGAAAATAGTATCCTTTCTCAGCTCCCTTTTATAACAGACTCTGTATTTTTTTGTGGTTTCTGCTGTGTGGTAGTATGGGGAATTTTAAAAATAAAGTGGGTAGCCCCAACTCTGCTTTCCCCCATCACCACCCGGGGAGCAGGTGCATCTTGGTACAAAATCCCCAAAATGACCTGGAGCTGGAACTGTAAAAAAGTAAGTTTCATTTTGGGGTTTGCTTTTTTGTTCAACAAGAAAGCATTGTAGGTTGCAATTTGCATTAGATAAATTGCAACCTTTTTGTACCAGGCCCTTGTCTTCCACATAATTAGTTAGGGCAGTAGCAGCTGATCTGCCAGATCAACCCCACTCATATGCCGGCTATAGGCCTTGATGCAGACTGGCTTGCTTGTGACCTCAGCTCTGCCACGTACAGAGACCTCCACAGTCCTTTCAGTGTGGATGGTGTTGAGAAGGTATACATCCTTCTTGTCTCTATACTTGACTGCCAAGAGCTCCTGTAGGCGCTGAGCTGAGGTCTCCCCCCTTCGTTGCCGGGTGCGTGAGAGTTGCTCTGGAAATGCTATGCGGTTCTTACAGATAGTCCCGCAAGCTACTGTATCAAAACAATACAGTAGCTTCAACAAAAGGACACTTGTATAGAAATTATCAAGACACACGTGGTATCCTTTGTTCATTAGGGGTTGAATTAGGTCCCAGACAATCTTGGTACTGGTTCCCATATGTTCTGGGCAACCTGGAGGGTCAAGGTGGGTATCCTTTCCCTCATACACCCGGAAGGCCTGTGTATACCCACTCTCTCTCACAGAGCTTATACACTTTCACTCCATGGGGCCCATTTATCAAGCTCCGAACGGAGCTCAGACTCAATCCTACCTAAACAGGACCATTATAAAACTAAATTTTATTAATATTAAGTTAATATAAAGTAAAATTTTATTAATATAAAGTTAAAATTATATTAAAGTTAAAATTAACAGGAAGCGTCGGCTTCAGGTGACAGGAGTGATAAACACGGTAGTAACAACAGTAGAATTTGTGCAAACACGTTTCTCCCGTAAATCGGCCTGTCTCAATGATAACCGTTGTTGTGTTATGTAAAAATGAACAAGCTGAAGGTTTACCAACAGCTGCCTTATATACCCATACACCACGTTAATCAACCTATCGCTGTAAGGCTAACATTACACACCTCTCATTGTACGTCATCATGTGGGGGTGTATCTTAACAGTACATAACTCATACAATTGGTTTAAACATAGAAAGGGTCGTAAAGGATTGTAACTGAGTTGGGATGTAGATCCGCCAATCGCAGTAAAACCTAAACTACACACCTCTCTTGACACGTCATTGTATAGGGGTGTAACGTAACTGTACATTGCTCTAGCGATTGGTTAAACTTGGAATGGGACGTAAAGGATTATAACTGTTGACACACATCATAATAATTAGATTACATTCATGCTCTTGACAGGATGTAACTCCTAATGTGTTTACCGAATGGAATAAAAACGGATTTGACTATAACATATTTCTCTGTTAATGCATCGTAATCTTATACCTCGATGGTTCTAGAGATATTCAAAGGTTTAGGGCTTGACTCGCTGTCTAAATATAACAGCATGCATCAATGTTAATAGTATAACCATAGGAAACCTACACAATGACGCCTCTTACTACATGGTATCAGTACGATTATGTCACATATTACATATGTGTGTATTAAAAACCTTATTGAGGCGGGGCGGAGCTAGCTGCCAACAGGATCAGACGTACAGAAGCAGAGCTCCTGATCTTAGATGTTTAAAAGTGTAAATAAAGCCAAATAATTATTGCTATTTTGGTGCAATCCTGCTGGACGTAATATTAAAAACAGTAGCCTTTCATCGCCAACCTGAGAAGAAAGGACTTTGTGGCTAAATTTTGACTCTAGGCGTCTGGCTTAACCTGGCTGCTGCACAGTCTCACTGAAATATCCCTCACTTGCTCCGGAGGATCGGGGATCCGTTCCGGAGCAGAAGACTGCAACTTTTCTATAAGATAAGGGGCCTCTCTAACTCCCGAACTTGCGACTGGAATCTGTGCTCTTTTACCCTCCGGCACCGATCCGATCTCCGGTGTATTCCATAAGGCCACACAGACTGCCACTCCAAGTGACCGCAGGACCCAGCATAACACAGGCCACGCTAGCTTCTTCCTGTCTGCCATCCCGGTACATCGGGACCTTGTGTACTTACCAAACTTTAGGCGCGAAGATCCGCCATCTTGCTGGAGGCCTCCCCCTTCTGATGCGGCACGACCTGGGTACCATGCCGCCTGTTGTCTCTGCCTACCTAAAGCCTCCAGGACACACAGGGGCTCCCTCATCTTTGCCCCTGGACTGCTGGGGTACTCGAGCCCCGGCCCATACAATCGCATCTGCAGCAGAGGCCTCCGCATCCGACCGGAGGTGGGGTAAGGCAGGGGGGAGCGAGCTGGTTATTTTAGAGAGAAGCACAGCTTGGTGGTTTACCGGTGAGGGCCACCTACACCATCCGGTTTCTCTTCACTCTCCCTGAGGCCTCATAACACCCGGACAGTGAGTCAGTTTACATGAGGTGCCCTGGAACTTTTGCACTGTGACTCCGGAAGGCCTTTATATAGATTTACAAGGCCCATATGCCCCTGTTACTATATTCTATCATCCTTTGGTAGCCCCTCTTATATTTATATAAATAAGTCTAACACCAAGTATTGGGGGAGAATAGACGCTCTAGGCCCAGTTTCCTGAATCTAATATACCAGAAGACAACATCAGCACCTTTTACACAGGGGGTTGTGGTTTACTCTATTCTGGACATTTTGTGCAGCTTCTGCTAACAAAGCTAACCCAGGGCTAGGTTGTATATCAAAGAGATCCACGCTACCCAAAAGATATTAAGGAAAGAGCGGGTATAATTCTACAGTCTACACACACCCCTAGCCACGCAAGTTTTCTCCTGTTCCTCTGATCAAACACTGGGAAGATTGCATATCACTAAAAAGCGTTATTAACAGCAGCTCTATAGAAGGAGGATCTTTCAACACCCTCTCCCCTCCCCTTTCCTGTCAGCCCTGAGGGGTGACAGGTCATACCCCCTATACCCTTTACTGAGATCATCCTGTGAGGATAACTGCCCTGGGGAGAGGGGGGTCACTGACTCCCAACTGGTTGCCGTGACTCATCTAAGTGTCAGATTAGACCGCATACACCCCCTGACTAACACATACAAGGATAAGGTGTGGGGTTGCGGCCCATATTTGGAGGACTGATAGCAGAGTAATCTACATAGATATTCTAAAGCCCTACAGACCAGAATGTAAATGACAACATAATTTGCACTGGGGGAACTGAATCCTGGCTACCATAAGGAGATCAAAGCCAATGTGAATCCTCACACTATATGAGAATGTAAATCCTACCTCTAGCTTTATATAGGATAGATTGTCTGCCCATCACTACTATAAATAGAAGAACCTGGGTCGCAGTAACATTCCTAGTAATTTACTTATTCTGTAATTCACAGTTTAGCGAGAAGTAACCCACCCTCTGATTAAAGTGGTTTGAGCCTCCCATAAGCATCTCACTTGCCTGATTACCATCTATCCAACGCCAGGATGGCATCTAAAAGGCCCACTAAAGGAGATAAAACTGTAAAAACTACAGCTGTATCTACATTCTTTAAATCCTCTCAAACCAGCAAACCACATATGGAAACAGAGGTGGAAGAAGATTCTGACACAGATTCACAACAACAGGGACAAGACAAAAGTCCGCTAACAAAAGCTGACCTCAGAAATTTAGTATCCAAAAAAGATATAGCCGACAATTTCGAAAAATTATGGGGAAAAATAGACTCCATACACTCATCAGTGACCAACAGTCTTTCTGAAATTAAATCGAATTTAATGGAGATGGGTAATAGGATAGAGACACTAGAAGATCAAAAAGATTCCATGGTGGAACAAATGGATGAAATGTCTCAAACTATGACCACACAACATCAAACAATGGAAGAATTTCAAGATAAAATAGAAGATTTGGAGAACAGGAGCAGGAGGAACAATATACGTCTCAAAGGAGTCCCAGAAGAAGTAACGCCTTCGGAAATCTTACCCTACCTCACCCGGCTCTTTACTCAAATCACAAACTCTCCTGCTGATTATACATTTCATATAGAAAGAGCACACAGAGCGCTCAAACCCAAGCCCAAACCAGGCCTACCCCCAAGAGATATTATAACCAAATTAACTTTCTTCCCAGACAGCATCCAACATTCAAATACCAGGGTAACGTGATCCAGTTCTACCAAGATCTCAGCGTCCGAACGTTGCAGAGAAGGGGAGCCCTACGTCCCCTCACCCACTTACTTAGAAAACATCAGATATCATATAGATGGGGATTTCCCTTCGCTCTACATATCACAAAAGACTCTAGGACAATCACACTCAAAGACCCAGAGGATATACCTGAGATATGTAAGATCCTGGAGCTGGAAGCACCCCCCCATACCAGCTACGGCATTGAACTCAGTGAAGAACAAAGACCCAGGTAGACAGCTAGATACTTCCAAATGGCAGACAATCAATCACAAAAAACAAAAAGTAAAAGAAACTGGAGGGAAAATCTCCTAGAAGAACCTACACATATTTTGAGAAAGCAGTTAATTGTATTACACACTCCCTGGAGCATGGACAGCATCTAGGAGTGGAGGACAGAATCGTGGATGGCGATAAATCTTAGAGGGCTTCAAGAAGACATCTATGACAGGGGCCCTCTGACTCCCAATCCACTACAAGAAATTCCTGAGAGTTTTACAGTCTCAGAGACTATTCATAAAGTTATAGTTGCAGAAGTAATATATGGTTGTAGGAATGTGGCTGCCCCCGGGGCAACATATCTTTCTGTTTATTCATATGAAAGTTTATTGTCTGAAAGTCCTATGGTTGAGGACTTTAGACTGTTAATATCTATGTTATTAATGTTATATCTTTTTTCTAGCTCCCTCCCCCTTCCCAGTGACGACACACGACAGAACACTAACTATGATCCCGATTATCCACAGTCTATACGACTGGAATGCCAGCTCAGGGACTTACAGGTACCAAGAACTCATTTGCACCACGCTAACATAGACACTCCCACATGATTCCTAAAATAAAGCTATTATCCCACAATGTACGGGGATTAAACACTGACGTAAAAAGGAGAATGGCAATGACACAATACCTCTCCCTAAATGCTAACATTATATTCCTTCAGGAGACCCATTTACTTAAAGATAAGATACCAAAATATTGGGCAAAACATTTTAACACCCATTAACATTCCACAGCAGCATCTAAAAAAAGGGGCACATCCATCCTCATACACTCCTCACTCAACTTTACACAAGAAGACATAATTACAGACACTGAAGGGAGGTATATAATAGTTAAAGGGCGAATGTTAGACTTGGAAATAACCCTCTGCAACATCTATGCACCAAATGAGAATCAACATAGCTTTTTTCAACATATTTCGCATTTGCTCACACAGTGGTCCCATACCAAAATATTCTTAGCAGGAGATTTCAATATTACCATGAGACCAGTTAGTTCAACAGACGCTAAGCCCCTAACTAATAAACAAATTAGGCACAACCACATTGTGAAATCTATAAAAGAAAGTTTATTACCTCACTCTCTAGTAGAAACCTGGTCTACATTATATGGCATAACCAACGACACAACATTCTACTCTGCAGCACACAAGACTTACATTAGATTGGATTATATATTTACTAGTCAGATATTACAGACTGTATTTAACAGCTCTCAGATTCATGCTTGCGTATGGTCTGATCACTCGATCATCACCTTACAAGTGGAGGGACTATGTGATCCAAACAGAAGCAGAACATGGACTTTTGACAAATCATATGTCAGAAACCCCCAAACTCATGACAATATACTCAGATCATTAACTGAATACTGGCAAATAAACACAGACACAGTTTCTAATCTAGGGATTACATGGGCAGCTCATAAGGCGGTCCTAAGAGGGATACTTATTAAGGAAAAAACACTGCAGATTAGGAAATACAGACAAAATGTCAAACAACTCCATGCAGAGATTGAAGAGTTAGAAAAACGACACAAATATACTAAGACAACAGCAATACAAAAGACACTTCAAACTAAAAAAAATGCATTAGCCGCACTTCTTCAATCGCAAGCCACTAGAGCCATTCAAAAACTTCAGGTGCAATATTTTATATTCGCAAACAAACCAGACAGATGCATGGCACACAAAATTAGGGAAAGCCTCAGCGATCTCCTTCATCGAGACACCAAAGAATAAGATGACCTCGCACCCACAGGAAATAGTGGATACATTTGCGACATATTACAGTAAATTATATGATGGGAAGAAGGTCACACACGATACAGAGACAGAAACACTCATCTCTCAGTTCTTCACACTCAACTTACTAAAAACTATTTCTAAAGAACAGAGGGATACACTAAATACACCCATAACCACTATGGAAGTGCTGGGGGCTATCTCAAGCCAGGGAAAGCGGCGGGACCAGATGGTTTCCCGGGCGAGTATTATAAACTCTTCAAAACAACATTAATCCCACACCTGCTTAAATTCTGTAACTATCTGATGGAGGGAGGGGACATTCCACCTGAATTATTAGCCGCTAAAATAGTAGTAATCCCTAAACCAGGGAGGGACCACAAAAAATGTCAGAATTATCGTCCAATATCCCTAATCAATCAAGACCTTAAGATTTTTACAAAAATAATAGCTAATAGACTTAAACACATTTTACCCCTCCTGGTCCACCCAGATCAGGTGGGATTTATCAAAGGCAGGGAAGCCCCTGATAATATACGTAAAGTTACTAATCTGATCCAAACCCTGAAAGAGACGCGGACGCCTTCCCTGCTCCTATCCTTGGATGCGGAGAAGGCATTCGATAGAATTGACTGGGATTACATGTTCTTAGTACTTCATAAGATGGGATTCGAGGGAGCAGTTATCAAAGCATTAAAAGTTATCTATTCTTCCCCGGGAGCACAAGTCTCCTCGGCAGGTTATAAATCTCAGCCCTTCCCAATTCGCAATGGGACCAGACAGGGGTGTCCTCTGTCACCATTGCTCTTCGCCTTATGTATAGAGCCACTTGCCGCCAAAATTCGATCATGGGTAGACATAATGGGAATCAAGATAAATACGAAGGAATATAAACTAGCCCTGTTCGCGGACGATATATTACTAACTTTGACGAACCCAATGATATCACTACCTAATTTATATCACACACTAGAGACCTTCTCTACTATATCAGGCTTCAAAATAAATGTAGAAAAATGTGAAGCTCTACCCATAGGAATTCCTCGACAGACCCAGACACTCCTAGAATCAAACTTTAAATTCAAATGGGTGAAACACTCCTTAAAATACCTAAGAATTCATCTCCCCAGCTGCTACACACAACTATATAGAGAAAATTATATCCCGTTGTACAAACAAATAAAGAAAGATTTGTCAAAATGGAAGAGCTTTAACTTTTCATGGCTGGGTAGGGTGGCGGCAGTGAAGATGAATGTCTTACCAAGAATCTTATATTTATTTAGAAGCCTACCTATTAAAATTGTCAAAGCAGATTTGGATACATTGCAAAAAGAGATATTAATATTTATTAGCGGTAATAAAACGACTAGAATAGCGAAATCAATTTTAAATAGACACAAGATATTGGGTGGCATAGGAGCTCCTAATCTAATAAATTATTATCACTCAGCCAGACTAGCACAAGACGCTTTATTGTTGAAGAGATCCAGGGGGATCATGTGGCCTAACCTGGAGGCGGACTTAGGTGGGTGGAATGAGAGTGACACTATCATTTGGGCATCAGAAAAAACACAAACTAACAAAGAGACACCCAAACCATTTACTGCAAATCTAACAATAGCTACTTGGAAAATAGCCACATCTAAATATAATTTAATGCAGAAAAACTCCTTATACATACCAATAAGATTTCTATTACCTAGTGAGCTTTGGTCTCAACTCCAAAAATGGGAGAATAAAGGCCTCTATAGAGTAGCAGATTACATAGAAGGAGGAAACACACTCTCATTCAATCAGCTCCAAGCAAAAATAAGTCCAATGAAACTACACTGGTACATATACTTACAGATAAATTCGGCTATCCAAACATATATGAGAAACCCGAGAGCAAACAACATTACACCAATGGAACTCCTCTGTCAATCAGAAGACCGACACAAACACACCATCTCTATATTATATATAGCCATACAGGCCTCTCAAATGACTGTAAAAACCTCAACTATGTTGGCGTGGGAAAAAGACCTACTTATCTGCAAAGACATCAAAGAATGGGAGACTATGTTTCAAAATGCAGAGAAGGGACTCATAAGTGTGGATCTTAAGGAAAATGTTATTAAGACCATCTTTCGCTGGTACTTAACGCCCACTAGAACAGCACATATGCACACACAGGGTAGTATATATTGTTATAGAGGGTGTGGAGAAATAGGAACCTACAGACATATGTGGTGGGACTGTAGGAAAATCACAGTTATTTGGAGACGGCTATCCTCCTTCCTCAGTCAGCTTCTAGATGAACCTATTAATTTTACGATCCAACAAGCCCTCCTACATGAACATATTAGTATATACAATAAACATATTAATACATTTATCAAGATCCTCTGCACAGTCACAAGGACATGCATAGCCAAATACTGAAAAACAGGTGGTCCTACATGGACAGAAATATATAATAAAATTCAGTATACATACACTATGTATGAGTTAGCAACGAACACCCTCGACAATAAAGAAGTGTTCCAAGAAGTATGATATTACTGGATAAGCAAGTGAGTTTTTAAACGGTATAACAATATCGGGAGATGCGACCCATAGCGATCATAGTGTTCATAAAATATCTTAATTATTAATACACATATAACACTAGATAACATATAAAGTGTTGTCACCAGTTTATTTAACCTAATCTTCTTTCAAGGTTGTATCCTCTGACTCAAAGTTAATTTTAACACAATGTTTTTGGATAAAGAGGAGGTTTTTTCACCAATGAAGAGATAGAGATCACAACTCACCAAAAATTGACAACTACGGGACTTTGCTATGGCCCATTGGCTACTGATATGACTAAAGAATAAATAAATGTAACAAAGGGACAATGAATGATGCTAAAGTTGTATAATGCTCTCTATGTAAGATCGATAGATGAATAATGTTGTAATGGTGTAGACCTTTTAACCCGAATATAAGAGGTGAGAAATTAATGAAGAGAAGAATATATCTATTATTGTAAATGTTTATTATTGAAAACTAATAAAAAATATTGAAACATAAAAACCTTATTGACCATTTCATGTGAAAGGAGTAAACATCGAACCTTGACCTGAATTTAAATTTGAATACTGCTTAAAATGAGAACCTGTCCTAATAGTATATCGTATTAGTCCCTGCAAGTATACATTCTTCCTTTGGTGTGGGTAGACACGGTATGATATATAATACACCGCTAACTATAAATTACATCATCTTAGGCAGGTTATTGCAGTACTCAAAACATATACTAGTCATGATTCTATCGTAATTATTATAACCACTTTTCAACAGTCAGTACTAGGTATTAGTAATATAGATAGTATATATAGGATTACATAATTATGTACAATATGTTAGATCATACTTGCGTATTGTGTATGTACTCCTAATAAAGTTACAATTTATTGATGGAAATTACCCTAATCCATTCACAAAACACATTACCATCCTGCATTTTATAGTATGAGTAAAAATCAAATCAAATACACCCTTCTCAAGAATAAATTTAAAGGTATACCCAATAATTATTATTCTCATTCATCCCATGACGCATAACCGAGTTCAAGTTGAAAATCCATTTAGTTTGCATCTTAAGAAGTCTCTGTTCCGTCTCACCCCCTCTAATACCAGGTCTTAATCTTTCTAACCCCCAACATCTGAAATCTTTAAAACAGCCATTATGTGCATGTAGAAAATGTTTCGCCACACTCCTGATTTTTTTACCTTTTTCTACATCCTTATGGGCATTTCTAATATTACTCAGATGTTCGGTCATATGGGTATCCATACTTCTAGTGGTCATTCCTACATAATACAAATTACAATTGCAGGAAATGCAGTAAATCACATTGGTACTCTTACAGTTGATAAAATCTTTTATTTGCCAGTTTTTCCCAAATCTATCCATCATAGTCTGTTTTTTAATCATATGTTGACAGACTTTACAACTACCGCAAGCTATAGAACCTCGATAGATAGGTGCTTTATTGACATTTCTGTCAAAGGTGCTCCTAGTCAATGAGTCACTAATATTGTTAGCCCGTCTATAAGTAAAAGATGGTATATCTGGGATTAATGGTTTAAGTAGTTCATCCGCTTGCAGGACATGCCAATGTTTATTTACAATACATTTAATACGATCACTAGCTCTTGAGTATGTGGTTACAAACCGTACAGTATCATCAGTACTTTTAACTTTCGGGGTGAGTAATTCTTTCCTGTCTTTAGTTTGAGCTTTTTTATAAGCTCTGGCAAGAGATTTCTTAGAATAACCTTGTTTGAGGAGTCTGGTTTTTAAATCTAATGCTGCAATTGTAAATGTATCTATACTACTACAATTTCTTCTAAGACGCAGGTATTCACCCACTGGTAATCCTCTTATATTAGCAGGATGGTGATAGCTGCTCACTAAAAGTATATTATTAGTGGCAATGGGTTTCCTATAGGCGTCTGTTTCCAAGTTATTCCCGACCTTACAAATATACAGATCAAGAAATTCCACTTTATCTTTACTTATAGTAGATGTAAGATACAGCCCAAAAGGATTAACATTAAGGGCTTGAATAAAATCCAGCAGTAGATTTTGAGGGCCATTCCACACAAAGAATATGTCATCTATATACCTGGACCAGTGGGATATATGTTGCGTAAAGTGTTTCAGAGATTCATGAAACACTACTGTCTCTTCCCACCAGCCCAGGTATATATTAGCGTATGTGGGGGCACATGAGGTGTCATCGCTGTACCACACACTTGAAGGTAAAACCTATCATCAAAAACAAAGAAGTTAAGAGTTAGTACAAATTCTAGTAATTTAACTAAAAATTATTTTAGTTCACTCGACATACTTTGTTCTCTAGGCAAAAAATGGGAGATGGCTCTACTACCCCACTGGGTTTGTATGCTGGTATACAGCGATTCGACATCGCAAGTTACTAGAATAGTTTCAGAATTAGTTTCAACATCTTGATTTTTATTAAGGATATGCATTGTATCCCTTGTGTGCGAAGGCAAGGACTCAACAATATGTCTGAGTCTGGCATCCACGTATTTACTTGCTTTTTCAATTAATGAGCCTATACCAGACACAATAGGTCTCCCCAGTGGTTTCACCAGACTTTTGTGTACTTTCGGCAATAAGTAAAACGTGGCGACCCTCGGTTGTTTTACTGATAAAAACTCAATCTCTTTGCGATCAATAATCTCATTTGCCAATGCTTCTTGAATTAATCTATTATATTTACTTAAAAACATTTCAGTGGGGTTACATAGCAGACTTTTATAGTTATTGACATTATGAAGTTGCCGTTTTGCTTCTTCTTGATACATATCATTGGGCCATAATAATAGAATTAACAATTGTAATGCTGTCCCTTTAGGCGGAGAACCCGAAGGGGAAGGGGAAAACAGGCTCAGACCCAGGAGGCAGGTACGCTTCAACCAGAAGCAATCCCACAAAAAGAAATAGAACACTCAGAATTGAACATAATAAATCTCTCGAATAAAGTTCTTACTTCTGATCAGATTGCAGTCTTGAAAAAAAGGCTTAACATTTATTCCAACCACTTCATTGAACAAATTTGAAGCTATCAAAAATGCACATTTATTTACTCGAAAAATTCTACTAAAAAAATATTTCTGTAATATAGAGGATCCTACTATAGATAAAGCTGATATGGCTGCTATGGCAGATATCTGTAGGAGCAGAGAACAGAAAGAGGCGCCTTATGGGACAGTATCGTGGTGTCGCTAAAAAGCAGGTAGGAGCAGACAGCACACACAAATGGCAAAATACTCACAAGTGAGATGGCATAAACGTATGCCAAACTAGACAGGACGGAACCTTAGTCGCCCGCCAGACGGTCCAATAGGAGGAAGGCTCTAGCGCTCCAGTGGTCCAATCCGCTACGGCGGACAAACACAGACGTCAGAGGCCCACAGCGTCTGTGGGAGGATTAATGGCTCAGAGTCCTTGGTGTAAGTGGCAAGATACCGCTCCACACATAGGATCAGATAGTAGACGATGAGAGCGGGGGTATCATAAAAGAAATTTTTATTGATAAAATTGAATTTAAAACTGTTTAAGATACAAAGAAACAGCAACGCGTTTCTCGACCTTCCGGTCGTTTCATCAGGCTGATATTCACTTTGAAAACCCCGCTCTACTTAACATAATGATCATCCAATCATAGCCCGATCTATTGTCCACACCCATCATCGAACCAATCATAAATTGTGATTGGTATCTATGGTGACAGTCGCACCTGTTCTGTAATCAGAGATGAAGAGTGTAAAGACGATAATGCAGACTGTGATCAGTATACATACATAACCAAAAAATGACTGCAATGTCGGAATGTAATAAATTCGTATATAATTCTAATAAAAATATCGAGAGATACTGGAAATTAACAGTTGTTACTATTGTAAAAAAAGAGGTGTTTAGCTGAAAGAATGTAACAGAATTGGGTCTGTGTTTCTCCTGTGTAATAATTGCGATGTGTGATAGTTGCAATAACGAAAGGAAGTTTAAAATATCATATCAACCACCATAACATACAGATGCAGTATTATTGTACCATCTGTAAGCTAATGCAATAAAAACTTAATTGTAGGGCATGAGTAAATTAATATTCATAGACCTGTTGGTGATATAATCACATATTTAAAGGGACCATGTTTTCTGATGAATAGTAATGTAATAGCATATTTAAAGGAACCATGTGTTCTAATCGATGGATATAATAAATTATTATTCATATGTGTTGAAGGTGTAATGTATATTGACAAATAAATTTGATAGATAGGTATCTATAGGTATATTATTATGATAGCCTCCACATATTTGAATGGCCTATATGTTCTAACAGATAAATATCAATGTGTGGTCATAAATGATTTTATCTCTAAATCTGAATATAATTAACTTGTAAAGTGTTCTTAATAATCAAACCAGTTATATCTAGTTGGTCCGAGACCATAGACGTCTACTCCAATGAGGACAATTGGTTGGTAATAAATAACCTACATCAAAATCAGGCAGAGGGACTAGAGAAATGGACCTTTATGAGAAGGCTGCCAAATCGACACATAAATTGAGACCATCAGGGTACATGCTTTTCAGCAGATGGATCCAATAAGTCTCCCTCTGTCTGAGCCTAAAAAAACGGTTATAAAGGTGAGATTTAGGAATGAATTCTATGGGATTGACAGAATAACAATTAAGATCTCCCCTATGTACATCGTTACAGTGTCTTGATACACTATGAAGTCTGTAGTTATTCTTCATATTTCGATGGTGTTCGGACCATCTGGTGCTAAGGTATCTACAGGTGCGCCCTACGTATTGTACCCCACAGACACATGTAAGTAGATAAACTACATAAGAGGAAGCACAAGAAGCACGGCCAATGATGGTATAGGATTTGTGGGTGATACTAGACCTAAAGGTTTTTTGCCGATCACCAATGAAAATACACATCTTACAACGGGCTCGTCTGCACTTATAAGACCCATGTTGTAAATTGTTCCTATTATTTCCCGGGGAAGGTTGTCTATGTTTGACAATCTTGCTCGGAGCCAACATTGTTTTGAGCAACAGATCTTTATGAAAGGTACTGTTATTTATTGGTTCTAATCGTGCATTGGACTCAGTAAAATACAATTCTCTATTGTCATTTTTGGCTCTCAAGAAGCCATTTTCGATGATAGAATTAGGGTAATGTTTCTCCCTAAAGCGTTCCTTTAAGGTAAGGCTTTGTGTTTCATAGTCTGCCATAGAACTACAGTTACGGCGCACTCTTTTGAATTGACCATAGGGGACGTTCAATTTCCACGGGTGATAGTGACAGCTCTTGAAATCGAGGTAGCTATTACAATCTACTGCCTTGAAGTGGGTAGTGCTAGTCACTTGGCCCTCAGTAAAACTAAGATTAAGATCTAAGTACACTATTGATTGCCTCTCAATAGTACTGGTAAACACTAAGCCTCTATTGTTGGTGTTTAGATGTTCAACAAAAGATTCAGCACTGGACGGTTCGCCCCTCCAAATAAAGATAAGGTCATCTATATATCTTCCATAGTATACCAGGTTCGCCCCATATGCTGAATCGTAGATGTAACATTGTTCAAAGGAACCCATAAACAGGTTCGCATAACTAGGGGCGAACCTGGTACCCATGGCCGTACCCTTAGTTTGGATATAGAATTCGTCTTGAAAGACAAAGTAGTTATGTCTCAAGATAAAAGCAATAAGATCTAGAAGAAACTCTCGTTGGGTCTGTGGTAAATAAAAATCTTTTTCCAAATATTCGGAAATTGCCTGTAGGCCCATATCATGGGGAATGTTGGAATATAGGGCCTGAACATCACAGGTGACCCAAATCATATCGGATGTAATGCGGTATGATTCCAGTTTTTTAAGAAGATCGGCTGAATCACGAATGTAGGATTCTAGACCTAAAACATACTTCTGTAGGAAGTAGTCAACATATGATGAGACATTGTCAGTAAGATTGCCGATCCCTGCTATTATAGGTCTTCCAGGGGGGCATGAACGGTTCTTGTGGACCTTAGGAAGGTGGTAATAAAAGGCCAGATTAGGTTCAGTCGGAATCAGATAATTTTTCTCCTTTTTCAGAAGTATGCCTTTGTCAAAGGCTGATGTTATAATTTGTTTTAATATGGCTTTAAACTCCACAGTGGGGTCTGAGTGTAATTTCTTATAATAAGCAGTATCATGTAGGATTTTCCTGGCTTCCAAAAGGTAGTCAGTACGATCCTGAAGGACCACTCCACCGCCCTTATCGGCCTGTCGTATTACCAGAGATTTATTATTTTTAAGGTTGTTCAATGCACGTTTTTTATTGGGGTATAAATTGTCTTTCTTGGGGATCTTTGTTGATATTTTCTCGAAATCATCGTTCACTAATTGTCTAAAAATCTCAATGTGTGAATTATTATTGAGCTGAGGCGTAAAATTAGATTTATTTTTGAAAGGTGTATGTATGTGACCATCACATAAATGATCCATTAAGGTCTCTGGGTCAAAAATGGGGATTGTTTCATGTCTAAGCCTATCATCCATGGAATTGGTAAGAATTGGTCTCATTGTGTCATTTTTCAAAGTTTTTTCCGCAAAGTATTTCTGCATGGATAACTTTTGCGTGAAATTGTTTAAGTCAACAAAGAGTGAAAATGTATTATGTTTATTGGTAGGACAATATGACAGACCTTTACCTAGGACCCGTATCTCGTCGTTTGTCAGGTTATGTGAGGATAGATTGTAGATACCCTTTTTTAGGGTCTGTAATCGTGCCTCTTTGCTGGCTGTGCCTCTTCCTCTGTGCCCTCGTTTCCGTGAGGTCTTTTGCCTTTTTGTGGGGCCGTAAGGGAGGTCATCGGTTCTAAGTAACCGGATATGGTTTTCTGTTTCCATGCTGGTGGTCTGGGGCCTGATTCTAAAAAATGAGGAGAATTATTAGATGATGGTCCTGCCTGATCGTAACTTGGGCCTGGATTAGAAATAGGAAGGCAAGTTGATTCAGCCCTATAATGATCATTATTAGTATTCATTTGTGGTCTATTGTTAGGGAACCGACGACTATTCTCATTATTGGCCCTTGGGCCATCATAAGTATGATGGTCATTCAGGCTGGATGTTTTCCTGTGGGACCCTGAATCTCGGTTTCCCAAGAAATGGCCTCTAGATTTGTCATAGTTGTTAGGAGGGTGGTATTCACCATTGTAGTCATGGTGATGATTCCTCGAATCATTTGACCTGATGTTATTAGGTGCATCATTTTGAGTGTGAGGTCTAGAATGATGATAGTCATAGGAGTAGTTTCTAGTACCTGAGTAATCATTATGATACTGTCTGTTAGAGGGATAAGTCCGATTTGGAAATTCCCTTTTATCATGTTGGTACATGTGTCTGAAGGAATCTTGATGATAATTATTTCTTCTCTCAAAACCCTCATGAGGTCTAGGAGAATTGTAATGATAGGTATTTCTTCTATCAAAGCCTTCATGGTACCTAGGAGAGTAGTACCTCGGGTCATTATAGCAGTTTCCACCATTATCATTATAATGGTGGGGATTAAAAGCCGAAGGTTTAAAATTATTCCTATTTTGGTGTTGGGCAGTGTTCTTATATCTGTCTTTATTTTTGGAATAGTTGACTACTGTCCAATCATAATTCGAATTCTTATGGTCCCCTGTTGTAGGGGTTTTAGGATAGTCTGCATTTTGTTGAGTGTCTGAATCCAAACTCAACTGTGGGTAAGTTGGATCAGGCTTCTTATCTTTATTTTTATTATAAGTATATACTTGGCCTTTCTGGTAGTCATCGTCATCTCTCAGTAGTTTTCTATTTTTAATGGCCATCAGTTCTTTTTGAAAACATTCTGTTTTTTCCAAAACCATAGAATTCAATTCGTCATATAATGTAGAATTTTTAAATTTTTCCAAACTCATTTGGATAGAGTTAATTTCTTTGGATGCATGTTCAACCAAAGTTTTTTTTTTTTTGTTTTTTTTTTTATTTAACATTCACATGATACATATTATAATACAGACATTTAAAACATATCCAGAACATTCCTTAGCGGGGCTTAATTAATTCTCGGATTTTTCCATATACATGTCCTAACCCATCAATCATCCTCCATCCAACCAACACAGCCATGAGAGAGGAAAAAAAAAAAACACATCCCAACCCCTTCCTTACCTCCTGTACTCTTATGGTCCTACCCCTACCTAAGGCGCTCTTAGACCTAGTTTCAATTGGCTTTTTTAAATTCCTCCCAATGTAAACGTATTTCTTGGAAAATCTCTTCTCTATTGGATCTTACATATGTGTACTCTTCTAGTATTAATAATTCATTAATTCTAGTGAACAACATTTCCCTGTCGGGTATACATGTTTTTTCCAGTTTCTAGCCAGTAGAGATTTCATACCATTTAGCACATACGTTATTAGTTTGGCTTTTGTTTTACAGATATTTTTCAGAGGTTTACCCAAGAGGGCAGTGAATATATCTAATTGAAAATCTAACTTCCCACTGATCTTTTGAATACAGCTTGAAATTATTCCCCACGCACCTTTCACCCTGGGACATTCCCACCATATGTGTTGCATATTTCCTATTCCCCCACACCCCCTCAAACAATAAATGGAGGCATTTGGGTATATGCTATGGAGTCTTGCAGGCGTCAAATACCACCTGGTAAGTATTTTATAATTTAACTCCTGAATGTTGGAAGAGGAGGAAGATTTGGCTACACTATCACATATGGACTTCCAGACTGAATCTTCTATATGTATCCCTGTCTCCATTTCCCATTTTTGCATAAACCTATGTTTTATAAAGTCATCTGAAGAATTAAGGAGTTTATAACTAAATGAAACCGTACTTCTAATTGAAGATTCATTAAAACAAATTTTCTCAAATAAAGTTAATTGCCTAGTTAATTTTTCTTTTTCTGAATGTAAGGCCATGAAATTCTGTAATTGTAAATATTTTAACCAATTACCATATGTACCACCAGACAGGTCTCCCAACTCCTGTTGTGATTTGAGCTTCCCGTTATTTAAGAAACAATATAACGGTATAGATTGATGTAAATTCAATTGACTGACTCGACTAGGGATAAGTCCCCCCTGCAGCTCGGCGTTATTCGTAATCGGGAGTAAATGTGACGGGATAGAAGATATAGACGGGCAGTCTGTTATAATTTTTCCCCAATTCGTAAAGATGTGCATGATCATTGGGAACCTCATAATGTTTACAGGTCTACCCTCTATTGGGGTCCAAATCAGTTTATACATTGGTTGTGATGGTGTCAACTTATTTTCTAACTGAACCCAGGCTTTATTCTTTTGGTTTATATGCCAGTCTAAAATCCTCTGAAGAATTATTGCTCTGTGATAATTTCTAATATTTGGAACTCCCAAACCTCCCTCTTTTCTTGACCTATACAGAATAGAAGCCTTAATTCTTGGCTTAATTTTACTACAAATAAAGGAGTTAATTATTTTCTGTAGATTAGTACAATAAGTGCTCGGGATATTAATAGGGACAGTCTGGAAAGTATATAAAATACGTGGAAGCACATTCATTTTTACTATATGTATTCTCCCTAGCCATGATGTCATTTTCAGTCTCCACGAACTAAGATCCGTTTGGAGTCTGGACTTTAGGTTAACGTAATTTTCTAAGAACAACCGTGTGTCGTCCAGTGTTAATTGTACCCCTAAATATTTTAAGGAAGTTTCTTTCCACACAAAAGAACTATCAGTTTTACACTTACTATATTCCCTAGGGGAAATTGCATACTTAAGCGCCTCCGATTTATTTTTGTTTATAAGAAAATTTGAGTGAATCCCAAATTCCTGCAGAATCGACTCCAGGGTTTTGATGGATCTTGCAGGCTCCGTTAATGTTAATAGCACGTCGTCTGCGTACAATGAGATCTTGTATTCTTGTTCCCCTATTTTTATTCCTTTAATATTTACCTCTGAACGGATTTTGGCTGCTAAAATCTCCATTGAAATAATGAATAACAAGGGAGACAGGGGGCAGCCCTGTCTGGTGCCATTTGTAATTGTAAACGGATCCGAAATTACTCCATTGATTTTTACTCTAACTGCTGGTGATGTATATAAATTAAAAATACGCTGTATTATTTTTCCCCCAAAACCAAATCTACTGAGTGTTAATTGTAGGAAGGACCAGTCTAGCCGGTCAAAGGCCTTTTCTGCATCCAATGATAATGTGACCATGGGTATTTTATATATTTTTGCATACTTTATTAACTGTAATGCTTTGATGGTATTATCTCTTGCTTCTCTATTCGGAACAAAACCCACCTGATCTAAATGTATGATTTCTGGTAATATTTTATTTATTCTATTCGCTATCAATTTAGCGTAGATTTTAACATCATTATTCAGCAGAGATATAGGCCTGTAACTAGCTGGTAGTGCTGGATCCTTTCCTGCCTTATGTAGTACTATTATCTTTGCTTCAAGCATCTCTTTTGCCAGAAGTGGCTCTGTACTTGAGGAATTAAAGAAAAGTAAAAGTTTTGGGGCCAGGGTCTCTAGAAATGTTTTATAGTAGTTTGAACTGAAACCATCAATTCCTGGACTTTTCCCTGGTGCAAACTTTTTGATAGTCTGTTTAATTTCTTGTAAAGAAAAAGGTTCTTCTAACATTTTTTTTTGGGGCTCCGTTATAGTAGGGACTTTTGTTTCTTTTATATATGTAGCTTTATTTATTTGAGAACTTTTTGAGTTATTATGTTTATCTAAATTATATAACTGTTGATAATAACCCTGGAAAATCTTGGCTATATCCTGACTCCCTGTTTTATAATTGCCTAATCCGTCCGTTATTTTAGATACGTAAGTTTGTAACGTTCTTTTTTTTAAGGAACGGGCTAGCAATCTCCCCGCTTTATTTCCGCCGTTAAAGAACACTTTTTTAAGATGTAAAGCTCTGCGTTGAACCCCCTTATTCAAATAGACATTAAGGTTTTCACGTTCCCTTTTAAGGGAGTCTGCTAATTGTTTGTTATACGGGTCCTTTTTATGTTTATTTTCTGCCCTAGAGAGTAAATCCATTAAATGTGCAAATTGTTCTCTGGCTTGTCTGTTTACTCTAGATTTATGTTTTATAAATTCGCCCCTTATTACAGCTTTGTGTGCCACCCACCAATTACTTGGTGAAGTTTCCTCTATATCGTTTGTTTCAAAATAAGATTCGATAGAATTTAGTATAGACTGTCTTATTAAGGGATCCTTTAAGAGGTTATCATCTAGACGCCATTGATATGGAATTACTGGTTTTTGAGGCCAGCTCATCTTCAAAGAAATTAACGAGTGGTCTGACCACGTGATATTATGTATTTTAGCCTCTTGGGCTAGAATGTAGCTATTTTGATCTATCCAAAAATAGTCTATACGTGAGTAAGATTTTTGAGGTGCCGAATAGAAAGTGAAATCTCTGGTGGCGGGGTGGAGTGTCCTCCAAACGTCTATTAGAGAGAGAGAAAGAAGGCTCGTTTTAACTGCTTTAATAATCTGTTTGGGAGTATTACTTCTAGATTTAGAACAGTCCTCTACCGGATCCATTGGTATATTAAAATCCCCTCCTATAACCAGGGTTCCTTTCTGTATGTCTATTATCCGGTTGCAGATTTTTTTAAAGAATAAGCTCTGCCCCCTATTTGGTGCGTACACGTTCACTAAGGTGATAGGCCTATTATATAATAGACCTACTAAGCATAAAAATCTACCCTCCTCATCCCCATCCATTTGGATAAGGTGAAATGGTACATTTCTATGAAACAGTATGCACACCCCATTTTTCTTTGATTTATTCGAACTCTGGTAGATAGTTGGGAAATAATGATTTGTGAAATTAGGAACATTGTCTCTATTAAAATGAGATTCTTGTACAAAAACAATATCCCCTTTATCTTTATGAAAACTATATAACGCCTTGTTACGCTTCTGTGGGCTGTTGAGGCCCTTAGCATTTTGAGATAGTAAGCATAACACTCTGTTTTCTGTTTTCATTTTTTAAGGGGAAGTGTAGTGTCCTGATCCGGTGGAGATACCGTAAGGAAAGAGAAGGGGGGGAAGAGAAAAAAAAAAAAAAAAGGGGGGGGGGGGAACCCATACCACAACACACACCATTCATAACCCAACCAAAACACAAAATTTGGGAAAATTGAACCGACTGATGGAATTTTTCCCCTCCCTGTGGCAGTGATACAATAATTTACAATATTTAAACAAAAAAAAAAATTTTTCTTTTCTTTTTTACCCCATATTTACTCCAATGTTTAACAACGGCTGTCCCCTTATACAAACCCCTAAGAGGTAGAATTGAAACAGTTTAACCCTTATCTGCAGACTGCTTTAATATACTCGGACTCCAGACCTGCCCGGACCTAAGTTTATAAGATCTATCTAAAATAAGGTGGAGAGAAGAAGAAAAAAAAAAAAAAAAAAAAAACCCTAGGTACGTGCAACCTGTAATTATTAAGAAATAACTTGTAATTCCTATTAATCAAAAAAAAAACATAAATAGAACATATATCTGCAATCAACATATGCTTCCAATTACAACTAAAACCTATTAAAAAAAAAAAAAACCTGTGATTCCTCAAATCGTTGTGCAAATTCTTTAAGACCTTTCTTCCTTGTTCCTCACTGAACTTAGGGGAGAAAGGAATACCTTTAAGTGAATATCAAAAATACATACTTTACAGCCTTAAAACACTGTGCTAATCTACTAACATTTCCAAAAAAAAAAAAAAAAAAAAAAAAAAAAGGGGGCAAGGAGGGGTAGTGAAGGAAGGGAAAAACCACCCAAGTGTAAATAATGTGTAGGACATGACCCTCACTCCCATAGGAGAAAGAAAAAAAAAAAAAAAAAAGGGGGGGGAAACCCCCTAGGTAAGTGCAACATGTGGTACCTCAAAATCATTGTGCAAATTCTTTAAGACCTTTCTTTAAACCCTTGTTCCTCACTGAACTTAGGGGAGAAAGGAATACCTTTAAGTGAATATCAAAAATACATACTTTACAGCCTTAAAACACTTTACTAACCTACTAACATTACCTTTAATAGGAAAAAAAAAAAAAAAAAAAAAGGGGGGGGGCAAGGAGGGGTAGTGAAGGAAGGGAAAAACCACCCAAGTGTAAATAATGTGTAGGACATGACCCTCACTCCCATAGGAGAAAGAAGAAAAAAAAAACAACAAAAAAACCCTAGGTACGTGCAACCTGTAATTATTAAGAAATAACTTGTAATTCCTATTAATCAAAAAAAACATAAATAGAACATATATCTGCAATCAACATATGCTTCCAATTACAACTAAAACCTATTAAAAAAAAACCAAAAAAAAAAACCTGTGATTCCTCAAATTGTTGTGCAAATTCTTTAAGACCTTTCTTCCTTGTTCCTCACTGAACTTAGGGGAGAAAGGAATACCTTTAAGTGAATATCAAAAATACATACTTTACAGCCTTAAAACACTGTGCTAATCTACTAACATTTCCAAAAAAAAAAAAAAAAAAGGGGGCAAGGAGGGGTAGTGAAGGAAGGGAAAAACCACCCAAGTGTAAATAATGTGTAGGACATGACCCTCACTCCCATAGGAGAAAGAAGAAAAAAAAAAAAAAATGTGGGAAAAGAGAAGCACCTTTAAATGTACCTCATAAATGTGTGATATTACCCTTTAAAACCCATTATGTGATCAAAAAGTCCCAACCTCTAGTGAGAGAAAAAAAAACAAACAAAAAAAAAAACCCCATACAACCCCTACACCCTAATAACATATCCCTTTCTTAACAAGCTACTAAGGTCTCCAGTTATTTCTTAATAGTCTCATACTAACTCCTTAATGGCACTGGCAGAACTTTCAACCACTATCTAGCTAAATTTGTGATATTATCTGCACAACTGTGTGAGAATGTCTCTGAGCCATTATTTGATTCATCTTGATGTTTTCTCCTTATCGGGACTTTTACCCATTGAGACCCCCTCACTCCCTGTGCAGAACTTAGATTAGTTGAATAAGTTTTCCTCCCATTCACTTGACTATTTGATAAGTCCTGTACCGGGATACTGATGCCCAAATTAGCACAAAAAGTACCAAGATCTTGCAAGGAATATAAAGTTACAGCCTTTCCCTCCGCTATAGCTCTTAGACCAAAGGGAAATTCCCATCTATAGGGGATATTTAATTTACTCAAATGCAACGTAAGGAATTTAAGTTCTCTCCTTTTTTGAAGTGTCCTTGGGCATATGTCAGAGTAAATTTGAATATGCTGATCTTGAAACGTAATGTTTTGTTGTTGTCTTGCTGCTTGTGTAATGGCTTCTTTGTCTTTAAAATGTGCAAACTTAATTATTACATCTCTGGGGGGGTCCCCTTTTTTTGACCTAGGTTTTAAGGCTCTATGACATCTTTCCAGTGTCTTCATGGTGTATGTTGTATCTCCTGTTAAAGTGTTAAAGAGACATAATAAATATTTTTCAAGATCTGCCGATAAAATGTCCTCTGTTATCCCCCTTATCCTTAGGTTTGATCTCCTCTGCCTGTTCTCCAGGTCTTCTAACTGGTTTTGTAAAGCCATTATAGATTCTCCTTGCTGACCTAACTGTTGTTCCAAACTATCTGTATGTTTAACCCATGTGTCCCTTTCTTCTTCCAATTGGGCCACTCTGTTTCCAATCTCTCCGATATCTTTTTTAATTTCAGAGAACTCATTTTTAATGCATAATTTCACTTGGCTTATTTCCTCCAACAGGGTTTGGATGTCTGCTTTCGTGGGTAAACCCTTCAGGTCAGCTTTAGTTAAAGGGGAAGTTTTGGGTTCTGGAGTGTAGGTGGTTTTATTAGGTGAAATAGGTTCAGGGGATTGATTTAAGAGTGAGGATTCTGCAGTTTTAAAGTAGGAATCTACTTTTGGAGCCTGGGAAGAATTAGATTTACCCCCTCTGTCCTGTTTAGCTTGTTTTTTGGTAGTCATTTTTCTATCCCCTTCTCTTTTCTTTTTCTCCTCTACCTCTTTTCAACACACTCACAAAACCCTAAGAAATATATAAGGCTTGTTTGCTTAAGGTTTCATATATACAGGCAGAACAAATGGGAGACCCTAGCCTTCTTACTTTTATTTTCCCTTTAACTTTCTTTATCCTTTTGAGATTACAGGTGGGGAGCACTGACCTTTTTGTTTTACACAGTCACCTTTATTAGCTGTATTGTATTTGTGGCAAAAAGTCAGTGTGGTAAGCAAAAATTAAGAAGGTTACCTTTTGTCTTATTTTTTCCCCCAGTCCTTCTGGAATGCTGTACCTTTTTGGGACACTGTATATATTTTCTTTCTTTTTTTTCCTCCTTCTTTTCTCCCTCCTCTTCTTCTTCCCTCAAACAGGAACTCTTTGGGTCCAAGGGGCCTTACAGTCGGATGCTGCTACCCACTCTTAGACATGCACCTCCAGGTGAGTAAAAGAGACCCTCCGTTTGTCCTGGAAAACCGGCTCCTGCCAAGGACTAAAACGATATCTCTCAAAAAGAAAACGTAGATGGAGTTCTTACAGGTGCTTCCCCTGAGACACAGAGGTCTGTATCCTGTACTCCACCTCTCTGCTTTACACTGTGACCGTGTTCCTCCTACGACTTACATATCCTGGCTGTTACACTCGCCCGTGCTGCCTGCTTTATGTCCTGATGCTCTTTAGAGGCTTTGCCCTAGGGTGCCGTCTCCTGATGGAGTCTGCCAAATTTTACCCCTAAAGGCCGACGGCCCGTTTGATTAAGTCTCTGCAGGAGCTTCACCTAAGACCCTGAGGTGAGCTGTATCTTGCACTTCCCAGTTGCGCTTGGCTCTTTGTCCGTGTTCCTCTTGCGGATGCTTTACGTGTCAGGTTCAGGAACTCGGGCTCTGACTCGCCCGGTCTAACCGCTGCATATCCTGGTGCACTCTGGAGGCTTACATAAGGCTTGAGCCGTACTGTCCTGATGCTGTGCTCAATGGCTCCCTTTCTTACAGCAGCCTCGGCTGTGGTTATGCCTTCCCTTGTAATGAGTTCCTCATTAGCAGCGTCTGCTCTGCAGTGGGAGCTGAACTCCCCTTCACAGGTGCGTAGTCCTACCGGAGCCCAGGTGTAATTCAATTAGGCGTTCCGTTTGTCAAACAGCCTCTTGTATAGCGCCCCAAACTGTTTGTTTTACAGCCTATGTATATATTTATTTATTTTTAAAGTTCATGCTAAAGAATAAGCCTTTGATTTGGGTAAAAAAAGCTTCATCTTTGCCACATTAGGGACGGTTCAGCAGGAGCTCTGCAAGTGTGCGGCCATTCTCTGCCCTGGCCGGCTCCCAACCAAAGTTTTTCTATGTGAAATCAGAATGTTAATGAAAGTGGTGGAGCAGACGTGCATAGCTTCTTCCCATTTTGTGTTAAGGGCCATATTGTCCTTAAAAGAACAGTTTTTATGTAATCTAAGACCACGTGGTATTTGATTTTTATCTAGATATTTCTGCTATAGATCATTTGATAACTCTACTGGAAGAAAATAGTGGGGAAAGCCTAGAAAAAGAAGATAATAGTTGGAGATACATATTAAAAAAGAAATTACACTTTGTACCCCCGAATAGCATTTCTTTTAATGCTTTAACTTTTCTAAACCTGGTTTGTAATGATATACTAAGTACATTTACAGGTAATAAGAGTGGAGACTATAACCTCACAAAGGAGGAAAATGATGCTCTACAAGAACTAAGGAAGTTGCATGATGTTCAGATCAAGAAAAGTGATAAAGGGGGCAACATAGTATTATGGCCCAATGATATGTATCAAGAAGACGCAAAACGCCAACTTCATAATGTCAATAACTATAAAAGCCTGCTAGGTAACCCCACTGAAATGTTTTTGAGTAAATATAATAGATTAATTAAAAAAGCATTGGCAAATGAGATTATTGATCGCAAAGAGTTTGAGTTTTTAACAGTAAAACAACCGAGGGTTGCCACGTTTTACTTATTGCCGAAAGTACACAAAAGTCTGGTGAAACCACCGGGGGGACCTATTGTGTCTGGTATAGGCTCATTAACTGAAAAAGCAAGTAAATACGTGGATGCCAGACTCAGACATATTGTTGAGTCCTTGCCTTCATACACAAGGGATACAATGCATATCCTAAATAAAATTCAAGATGTTGAAACTAATTCTGAGACTATTCTAGTAACTTGTGATGTTGAATCGCTGTATACCAGCATACAACCCAGTGGGGTAGTAGAGCCATCTCCCATTTTTTGTCTAAAGAACAAAGTATGCCGAGTGAACTAAAATAATTTTTAGTTAAATTACTAGAATTTGTACTAACTCATAACTTCTTTGTTTTTGATGATAGGTTTTACCTTCAAGTGTGTGGTACAACGATGGGCACCTCATGTGCCCCCACATACACTAATATATACCTGGGCTGGTGGGAAGAGATAGTAGTGTTTAATGAATCTCTGAAACACTTTACTCAACATATATCCCACTGGTCCAGGTATATAGATGACATATTCTTTGTGTGGAATGGCCCTCAAAATCTACTGCTGGATTTTATTCAAGCCCTTAATGTTAATCCTTTTGGGCTGTATCTTACATCTTCTATAAGTAAAGATAAAGTGGAATTTCTTGATCTGTATATTTGTAAGGTCGGGAATAACTTGGAAACAGACGCCTATAGGAAACCCACTGCCACTAATAATATACTTTTAGCAGGCAGCTATCACCATCCTGCTACTATAAGAGGATTACCAGTGGGTGAATACCTGCATCTTAGAAGAAATTGTAGTAGTATAGATATATTTAAAATTGCAGCATTAGATTTAAAAACCAGACTCCTCAAACAAGGTTATTCTAAGAAATCTCTTGCCAGAGCTTATAATAAAGCTCTAACTAAAGACAGGAAAGAATTACTCACCCTGAAAGTTAAAAGTACTGATGATACCGTACGGTTTGTAACCACATACTCAAGAGCTAGTGATCGTATTAAATGTATTGTAAATAAACATTGGCATGTCCTGCAAGCGGATGAACTACTTAAACCATTAATCCCAGATATACCATCTTTTACTTATAGACGGGCTAACAATATTAGTAACTCATTGACTAGGAGCCACTTTGACAGAAATGTCAATAAAGCACCTATCTATCGAGGTTCTATAGCTTGCGGTAGTTGTAAAGTCTGTCAACATATGATTAAAAAACAGACTATGATGGATAGATTTGGGAAAAACTGGCAAATAAACGATTTTATCAACTGTAAGAGTACCAATGTGATTTACTGCATTTCCTGCAATTGTAATTTGTATTATGTAGGAATGACCACTAGAAGTATGGGTACCTGTATGACCGAACATCTGAGTAATATTAGAAATGTCCATAAGGATGTAGAAAAAGGTAAAAAAAAATCATGAGTGTGGTGAAACATTTTCTACATGCACATAATGGCTGCGTTAAAGATTTCAGATATTGGGGGTTAGAAAGATTAAGACCTGGTATTAGAGGGGGTAAGATGGAACAGAGACTTCTTAAGATGGAAACAAAATGGATTTTCAACTTGAACTCAGTTATGCCTCATGGGATGAATGAGAATAATAATTATTGGGTATACCTTTAAATTTAATCTTGAGAAGGGTGTATTTGATTTTTACTCATACTATAAAATACAGGATGGTAATGTGTTTTGTGAATGGATTAGGGTAATTTCCATCAATAAATTGTAACTTTATTAGGAGTACATACACAATACGCAAGTATGATCTAACATATTGTACATAAGTACGTAATCCTATATATACTATCTATAGAACCATGACTAGTATATGTTTTGACTACTGCAATAACCTGCCTAAGATGATGTAATTTATAGTTAGCGGTGTATTATATATCATACCGCGTCTACCCACACCAAAGGAAGAATGTATACTTGCAGGGACTAATACGATATACTATTAGGACAGGTTCTCATTTTAAGTAGTATTCAAATTTAAATTCAGGTCAAGGTTCGATGTTTACTCCTTTCACATGAAATGGTCAATAAGGTTTTTAATACATACATATGTAATATATGACATAATCGTACTGATAACTTGTAGTAAGAGGCGTAATTGTGTAGGTTTCCTATGGTTATACTATTAACATTGATGCAAGCTGTTATATTTAGACAGCGAGTCAAGCCCTAAACCTTTGAATATCTCTAGAACCATCGAGGTATAAGATTACAATGTATTAACAGAGAAATATGTTATAGTCTAATCCGTTTTTATTCCATTCGGTAAACACATTAGGAGTTACATCCTGTCAAGAGCATGAATGTAATCTAATTATTATGATGTGTGTCAACAGTTATAATGCTTTACGTCCCATTCCAAGTTTAACCAATCGCTAGAGCAATGTACAGTTACGTTACACCCCTATACAATGACGTGTCAAGAGAGGTGTGTAGTTTAGGTTTTACTGCGATTGGCGGATCTACGTCCCAACTCAGTTACAATCCTTTACACCCCTTTCTATGTTTAAACCAATCATATGAGTTATGTATTGTTAAGATACACCCCCACATGATGACGTACAATGAGAGGTGTGTAATGTTAGCCTTACAGCGATAGGTTGATTAACATGGTGTATGGGTAGATAAGGCAGCTGTTGGTAAAGCTGTGGCTTGTTCATTTTCTCCAACATTGGTGTGTCCGGTCCACGGCGTCATCCTTACTTGTGGAAATATCTCTTCCCCAACAGGAAATGGCAAAGAGTCCCAGCAAAGCTGGCCATATAGTCCCTCCTAGGCTCCGCCCACCTCAGTCATTCTCTTTGCCGTTGCACAGGCAACATCTCCACGGAGATGGTTAAGAGTATGTGGTGTTTAGTTGTAGTTTTTTATTCTACTATCAAGAGTTTGTTATTTTAAAATAGTGCTGGTATGTACTATTTACTCTGAAACAGAAATAGATGAAGAATTCTGTTTGTGAGAGGAAGATGATTTTAGCAGACAGTAACTAAAATCCTTTGCTGTTTCCACATAGGACTGTTGAGATGAAGTAACTTCAGTTGGGGGAAACAGTTAGCAGACTTTTCTGCTTAAGGTATGACTAGCCATATTTCTAACAAGACTGTGTAATGCTGGAAGGCTGTCATTTCCCCTCATGGGGACCGGTAAGCCATTTTCTTAGTCTCAAGCAGAATAAAGGGCTTAATATGGGCTATAAAACTGGTAGACACTTTTATGGGCAAAATCGATTGCTTTATTTGGGCATTTTATACATGTTTATGCTGGTATTTCACATTTATAAACTTGGGGAACGTTTTTTAACGTCAGGCACTATGTTAGACACCTTTTCCAGTCAGGAAGGGCCTTCCCAGTTGTAGGCTGAGCCTCATTTTCGCGCCATTACTGCGCAGTTGTTTTTGAGAGCAAGACATGCAGATGCATGTGTGAGGACCTGAAAATAGTTGAAAAAGTTCCTAGAAGGCGTCATTTGGTATCGTATTCCCCTCTGGGTTTGGTAGAGTCGCAGCAAAGGCTGTAGCTGGGACTGTAGAGGGGTTAAAACTGTAACCGGCTCCGGTTTCGTTATTTTAAGGGTTAAAACTCTGAAAGTTGGTGTGCAATACTTTTAATGCTTTAAGACACTGTGGTGAAATTTTGGTAAATTTTGAACAATTCCTTCATATTTTTTCACATATTCAGTAATAAAGTGTGCTCTGTTTAAAATTTAAAGAGACAGTAACGGTTTTTGTGTTTTACTGACAAGTTTAAGCCTGTTTAACATGTCTGTGCCTTCAGATAAGATGTTCTATATGTATGAAAGTCAATGTGTCTCCCCCTTCTAAATTATGTGATAATTGTGCAAAAGCGTCCAAACAAAGTAAGGACAGTACTGTCACAGATAATGAAGTTGCCCAAGATGATTCATCAGATGAAGGGAGTAGACATGGTTCTACATCATCTCCTTCTGTGTCTACACCAGTTTTGCCCACGCAGGAGGCCCCTAGTACTTCTAGCGCGCCAATGCTTATTACCATGCAACAATTGACGGCTGTAATGGATAACTCCATAGCAAATATTTTATCCAAAATGCCTGCATATCAGAGAAAGCGCGATTGCTCTGTTTTAAACACTGAAGAGCAGGAGGGCGCTGATGATAATTGTTCTGTCATACCCTCACACCAATCTGAAGGGGCCATGAGGGAGGTTTTGTCAGATGGGGAAATATCAGATTCAGGAAAAATTTCCCAACAGGCTGAACCTGATGTTGTGACATTTAAATTTAAATTAGAACATCTCCGCGCACTGCTTAAGGAGGTGTTATCTACTCTGGATGATTGTGACAACCTGGTCATTCCAGAAAAATTATGCAAGATGGACAAGTTCCTAGAGGTTCCGGTGCACCCTGACGCTTTTCCTATACCCAAGCGGGTGGCGGACATAGTGAATAAGGAATGGGAGAAGCCCGGCATACCTTTTGTTCCCCCTCCTATATTTAAGAAATTATTTCCTATGGTCGACCCCAGAAAGGACTTATGGCAGACAGTCCCTAAGGTCGAGGGGGCAGTTTCTACTCTAAACAAGCGCACTACTATTCCTATCGAGGATAATTGTGCTTTCAAAGATCCTATGGATAAAAAATTGGAGGGTTTGCTTAAAAAGATTTTTATACAGCAAGGTTACCTTCTTCAACCCATTTCGTGCATTGTTCCTGTCACTACAGCAGCGTGGTTCTGGTTCGAGGAACTAGAAAAGTCGCTCAGTAGAGAGACTCCATATGAGGAGGTTATGGACAGAGTTCACGCACTTAAGTTGGCTAACTCTTTTATTTTAGATGCCGCTTTGCAAATAGCTAGATTAGCGGCGAAAAATTCAGGGTTTGCAATTGTGGCGCGCAGAGCGCTTTGGCTAAAGTCTTGGTCAGCGGATGTATCATCCAAGACAAAATTGCTTAATATCCCCTTCAAGGGTAAAACTCTCTTCGGGCCAGAATTGAAAGAGATTATCTCAGACATCACTGGGGGAAAGGGCCACACCCTCCCACAAGATAGGCCTTTCAAAGCCAAGAATAAGTCTAATTTTCGTTCCTTTCGTAATTTCAGGAACGGACCGGGCTCTAATTCTGCATCCTCTAAACAAGAGGGTAATACTTCACAGACCAAACCAGCCTGGAAACCGATGCAAGGCTGGAACAAGGGTAAGCAGGCCAAGAAGCCTGCCGCTGCTAACAAAACAGCATGAAGGAGTAGCCCCCGATCCGGGACCGGATCTAGTGGGGGGCAGACTCTCTCTCTTTGCTCAGGCTTGGGCAAGAGATGTTCAGGATCCCTGGACGCTAGAAATAGTTTCTCAGGGTTATCTTCTGGAATTCAAGGAACTACCCCCAAGGGGAAGGTTCCACATGTCTCACTTATCCTCAAACCAAATAAAGAGACAGGCATTCTTACATTGTGTAGAAGACCTGTTAAAGATGGGAGTGATACAGCCAGTTCCAACGGCGGAACAGGGAATGGGATTTTACTCAAATCTGTTTGTGGTTCCCAAAAAAGAGGGAACTTTCAGACCAATCCTGGATCTAAAGATCCTAAACAAATTTCTCAGAGTACCATCGTTCAAGATGGAAACCATTCGAACGATTCTACCCACAATTCAGGAAGGTCAATTTATGACTACCGTGGATCTAAAGGATGCGTATCTACATATCCCCATCCACAAAGAACATCATCAGTTCCTAAGGTTCGCCTTTCTGGACAAACATTACCAGTTTGTGGCCCTCCCATTCGGGTTAGCCACTGCTCCAAGGATTTTCACAAAGGTACTCGGATCCCTTCTAGCGGTTCTAAGACCAAGGGGCATTGCAGTAGTACCGTACTTGGACGACATTCTAGTACAAGCGTCGTCTCTTTCAAAGGCAAAGGCTCACTCAGACATCGTTCTGGCCTTTCTCAGATCTCACGGATGGAAGGTGAACATAGAAAAAAGTTCCCTGTCTCCGTCGACAAGAGTTCCCTTCTTGGGAACAATAATAGATTCCTTAGAAATGAGGATTTTCTTGACAGATGTCAGAAAGTCAAAACTTCTAAATGCTTGTCAAGTTCTTCATTCTATTCCTCGTCCTTCCGTAGCTCAGTGCATGGAAGTAGTAGGATTGATGGTTGCAGCAATGGACATAGTTCCTTTTGCGCAAATTCATCTAAGACCATTACAACCGTGCATGCTGAAACAGTGGAATGGGGACTATACAGACTTGTCTCCAGTGATTCAAGTAGATCAGAAGACCAGAGACTCACTCCGTTGGTGGCTAACCCAGGATCACCTATCCCAGGGAATGAGCTTCCGCAGTCCAGAGTGGATGACGTGTCAAGAGAGGTGTGTAGTTTAGGTTTTACTGCGATTGGCGGATCTACGTCCCAACTCAGTTACAATCCTTTACACCCCTTTCTATGTTTAAACCAATCATATGAGTTATGTATTGTTAAGATACACCCCCACATGATGACGTACAATGAGAGGTGTGTAATGTTAGCCTTACAGTGATAGGTTGATTAACATGGTGTATGGGTAGATAAGGCAGCTGTTGGTAAAGCTGTGGCTTGTTCATTTTCTCCAACATTGGTGTGTCCGGTCCACGGCGTCATCCTTACTTGTGGAAATATCTCTTCCCCAACAGGAAATGGCAAAGAGTCCCAGCAAAGCTGGCCATATAGTCCCTCCTAGGCTCCGCCCACCTCAGTCATTCTCTTTGCCGTTGCACAGGCAACATCTCCACGGAGATGGTTAAGAATATGTGGTGTTTAGTTGTAGTTTTTTATTCTACTATCAAGAGTTTGTTATTTTAAAATAGTGCTGGTATGTACTATTTACTCTGAAACAGAAAGAGATGAAGAATTCTGTTTGTGAGAGGAAGATGATTTTAGCAGACAGTAACTAAAATCCTTTGCTGTTTCCACATAGGACTGTTGAGATGAAGTAACTTCAGTTGGGGGAAACAGTTAGCAGACTTTTCTGCTTAAGGTATGACTAGCCATATTTCTAACAAGACTGTGTAATGCTGGAAGGCTGTCATTTCCCCTCATGGGGACCGGTAAGCCATTTTCTTAGTCTCAAGCAGAATAAAGGGCTTAATATGGGCTATAAAACTGGCATTTTATACATGTTTATGCTGGTATTTCACATTTATAAACTTGGGGAACGTTTTTTAACGTCAGGCACTATGTTAGACACCTTTTCCAGTCAGGAAGGGCCTTCCCAGTTGTAGGCTGAGCCTCATTTTCGCGCCATTACTGCGCAGTTGTTTTTGAGAGCAAGACATGCAGATGCATGTGTGAGGACCTGAAAATAGTTGGAAAAGTTCCTAGAAGGCGTCATTTGGTATCGTATTCCCTTCTGGGTTTGGTAGAGTCGCAGCAAAGGCTGTAGCTGGGACTGTAGAGGGGTTAAAACTGTAACCGGCTCCGGTTTCGTTATTTTAAGGGTTAAAACTCTGAAAGTTGGTGTGCAATACTTTTAATGCTTTAAGACACTGTGGTGAAATTTTGGTAAATTTTGAACAATTCCTTCATATTTTTTCACATATTCAGTAATAAAGTGTGCTCTGTTTAAAATTTAAAGAGACAGTAACGGTTTTGATTTAAAACGGTTTTTGTGTTTTACTGACAAGTTTAAGCCTGTTTAACATGTCTGTGCCTTCAGATAAGCTATGTTCTATATGTATGAAAGTCAATGTGTCTCCCCCTTCTAAATTATGTGATAATTGTGCTAAAGCGTCCAAACAAAGTAAGGACAGTACTGTCACAGATAATGAAGTTGCCCAAGATGATTCATCAGATGAAGGGAGTAGACATGGTTCTACATCATCTCCTTCTGTGTCTACACCAGTTTTGCCCACGCAGGAGGCCCCTAGTACTTCTAGCGCGCCAATGCTTATTACCATGCAACAATTGACGGCTGTAATGGATAACTCCATAGCAAATATTTTATCCAAAAATCCTGCATATCAGAGAAAGCGCGATTGCTCTGTTTTAAACACTGAAGAGCAGGAGGGCGCTAATGATAATTGTTCTGTCATACCCTCACACCAATCTGAAGGGGCCATGAGGGAGGTTTTGTCAGATGGGGAAATATCAGATTCAGGAAAAATTTCCCAACAGGCTGAACCTGATGTTGTGACATTTAAATTTAAATTAGAACATCTCCGCGTACTGCTTAAGGATGTGTTATCTACTCTGGATGATTGTGACAACCTGGTCATTCCAGAAAAATTATGCAAGATGGACAAGTTCCTAGAGGTTCCGGTGCACCCCGACGCTTTTCCTATACCCAAGCGGGTGGCGGACATAGTGAATAAGGAATGGGAGAAGCCCGGCATACCTTTTGTTCCCCCTCCTATATTTAAGAAATTATTTCCTATGGTCGACCCCAGAAAGGACTTATGGCAGACAGTCCCTAAGGTCGAGGGGGCAGTTTCTACTCTAAACAAGCGCACTACTATTCCTATCGAGGATAATTGTGCTTTCAAAGATCCTATGGATAAAAAATTGGAGGGTTTGCTTAAAAAGATTTTTATACAGCAAGGTTACCTTCTTCAACCCATTTCGTGCATTGTTCCTGTCACTACAGCAGCGTGGTTCTGGTTCGAGGAACTAGAAAAGTCGCTCAGTAGAGAGACTCCATATGAGGAGGTTATGGACAGAGTTCACGCACTTAAGTTGGCTAACTCTTTTATTTTAGATGCCGCTTTGCAAATAGCTAGATTAGCGGCGAAAAATTCAGGGTTTGCAATTGTGGCGCGCAGAGCGCTTTGGCTAAAGTCTTGGTCAGCGGATGTATCATCCAAGACAAAATTGCTTAATATCCCCTTCAAGGGTAAAACTCTCTTCGGGCCAGAATTGAAAGAGATTATCTCAGACATCACTGGGGGAAAGGGCCATGCCCTCCCACAAGATAGGCCTTTCAAAGCCAAGAATAAGTCTAATTTTTGTTCCTTTCGTAATTTCAGGAACGGACCGGGCTCTAATTCTGCATCCTCTAAACAAGAGGGTAATACCTCACAGACCAAACCAGCCTGGAAACCGATGCAAGGCTGGAACAAGGGTAAGCAGGCCAAGAAGCCTGCCGCTGCTAACAAAACAGCATGAAGGAGTAGCCCCCGATCCGGGACCGGATCTAGTGGGGGGCAGACTCTCTCTCTTTGCTCAGGCTTGGGCAAGAGATGTACAGGATCCCTGGACGCTAGAAATAGT
The DNA here is from genome assembly GCF_027579735.1 of Bombina bombina. Lineage (NCBI taxonomy): Eukaryota > Metazoa > Chordata > Amphibia > Anura > Bombinatoridae > Bombina > Bombina bombina. The sequence goes on from NC_069500.1 coordinate 874,513,320, forward strand.
TTCTCAGTGTTATCTTCTGGAATTCAAGGAACTACCCCCAAGGGGAAGGTTCCACATGTCTCACTTATCCTCAAACCAAATAAAGAGACAGGCATTCTTACATTGTGTAGAAGACCTGTTAAAGATGGGAGTGATACACCCAGTTCCAACAGCGGAACAGGGAATGGGATTTTACTCAAATCTGTTTGTGGTTCCCAAAAAAGAGGGAACTTTCAGACCAATCCTGGATCTAAAGATCCTAAACAAATTTCTCAGAGTACCATCGTTCAAGATGGAAACCATTCGAACGATTCTACCCACAATTCAGGAAGGTCAATTTATGACTACCGTGGATCTAAAGGATGCGTATCTACATATCCCCATCCACAAAGATCATCATCAGTTCCTAAGGTTCGCCTTTCTGGACAAACATTACCAGTTTGTGGCCCTCCCATTCGGGTTAGCCACTGCTCCAAGGATTTTCACAAAGGTACTCGGATCCCTTCTAGCGGTTCTAAGACCAAGGGGCATTGCAGTAGTACCGTACTTGGACGACATTCTAGTACAAGCGTCGTCTCTTTCAAAGGCAAAGGCTCACTCAGACATCGTTCTGGCCTTTCTCAGATCTCACGGAGGGAAGGTGAACATAGAAAAAAGTTCCCTGTCTCCGTCGACAAGAGTTCCCTTCTTGGGAACAATAATAGATTCCTTAGAAATGAGGATTTTCTTGACAGATGTCAGAAAGTCAAAACTTCTAAACGCTTGTCAAATTCTTCATTCTATTCCTCGTCCTTCCGTAGCTCAGTGCATGGAAGTAGTAGGATTGATGGTTGCAGCAATGGACATAGTTCCTTTTGCGCGAATTCATCTAAGACCATTACAACTGTGCATGCTGAAACAGTGGAATGGGGACTATACAGACTTGTCTCCAGTGATTCAAGTAGATCAGAAGACCAGAGACTCACTCCGTTGGTGGCTAACCCAGGATCACCTATCCCAGGGAATGAGCTTCTGCAGTCCAGAGTGGGTCATCGTCACGACCGACGCCAGCCTAGTGGGCTGGGGCGCGGTCTGGGAATCCCTGAAAGCTCAGGGACTTTGGTCTCGGGAAGAGTCTCTTCTCCCGATAAACATTCTGGAACTAAGAGCGATATTCAATGCTCTCAAGGCTTGGCCTCAGCTAGCAAAGGCCAGATTCATAAGATTCCAATCAGACAACATGACGACTGTTGCGTATCTCAATCATCAGGGGGGAACAAGGAGTTCCCTGGCGATGAAAGAAGTCACCAAAATAATACAATGGGCGGATAATCACTCCTGCCACCTATCTGCGATCCACATTCCAGGTGTGGAAAACTGGGAAGCGGATTATTTGAGTCGTCAGACATTCCATCCGGGGGAGTGGGAACTCCACCCGGAGATCTTTGCCCAGTTGACGCAACTATGGGGCATTACAGATATGGATCTGATGGTGTCCCGTCAGAACTTCAAGGTTCCTTGCTACGGGTCCAGATCCAGGGATCCCAAGGCGACTCTAGTGGATGCACTAGTAGCGCCTTGGACCTTCAACCTAGCTTATGTGTTTCCACCGTTTCCTCTCATTCCCAGGCTGGTAGCCAGGATCAAACAGGAGAGGGTCTCGGTGATCTTGATAGCTCCTGCGTGGCCACGCAGGACTTGGTATGCAGACCTGGTGAATATGTCATCGGTTCCACCATGGAATCTACCTTTGAGACAGGACCTTCTTGTTCAGGGTCCATTCGGACATCCAAATCTGGTCTCCCTCCAGCTGACGGCTTGGAGATTGAACGCTTGATTCTATCAAAGCGTGGGTTTTCAGATTCCGTGATAGATACTCTGGTTCAAGCCAGAAAACCGGTAACTAGAAAGATTTACCATAAAATATGGAAAAGATATATCTGCTGGTGTGAATCCAAGGGATTCCCATGGAATAAGATAAAGATTCCTAGGATTCTTTCCTTTCTACAAGAAGGTTTGGATAAAGGATTATCTGCAAGTTCTCTAAAGGGACAGATTTCTGCTTTATCTGTCCTACTACACAAACGACTGGCAGTTGTGCCAGATGTTCAAGCATTTGTTCAGGCTTTGGTTCGGATCAAGCCTGTTTACAGACCTTTGACTCCTCCCTGGAGTATAAATCTAGTTCTTTCAGTTCTTCAAGGGGTTCCGTTTGAACCTTTACATTCTGTAGATATTAAGTTGTTATCTTGGAAAGTTTTGTTTTTGGTTGCTATTTCTTCTGCTAGAAGAGTTTCTGAGTTATCTGCTCTACAATGTACTCCACCCTATCTGGTGTTCCATTCAGATAAGGTTGTTTTGCGTACTAAGCCTGGTTTTCTACCAAAGGTTGTTTCCAACAAAAATATTAATCAGGAGATAGTTGTACCTTCTTTGTGTCCGAATCCAGTTTCAAAGAAGGAACGTTTGCTACACAATTTAGATGTAGTCCGTGCTCTAAAATTCTACTTAGAAGCTACAAAAGACTTCAGACAAACTTCTCTGTTTGTCGTCTATTCTGGTAAAAGGAGAGGTCAAAAAAGCAACTTCTACCTCTCTTTCTTTTTGGCTTAAAAGCATCATCCGATCGGCTTATGAGACTGCCGGACGGCAGCCTCCTGAAAGAATCACAGCTCACTCCACTAGGGCTGTAGCTTCCACATGGGCCTTCAAGAACGAGGCTTCTGTTGATCAGATATGTAAGGCAGCGACTTGGTCTTCACTGCACACTTTTGCAAAATTTTACAAATTTGATACTTTTGCTTCTTCGGAGGCTATTTTTGGGAGAAAGGTTTTGCAAGCCGTGGTGCCTTCCGTTTAGGTGACCTGATTTGCTCCCTCCCTTCATCCGTGTCCTAAAGCTTTGGTATTGGTTCCCACAAGTAAGGATGACGCCGTGGACCGGACACACCAATGTTGGAGAAAACAGAATTTATGCTTACCTGATAAATTACTTTCTCCAACGGTGTGTCCGGTCCACGGCCCGCCCTTGTTTTTTAATCAGGTCCCATGCATTATTTTCTCTAACTACAGTCACCACTACACCCTATGGTTTCTCCTATCTTTTCCTCCTGTCTGTCGGTCGAATGACTGGGGTGGGTGGAGCCTAGGAGGGACTATATAGCCAGCTTTGATGGGACTCTTTGCCATTTCCTGTTGGGGAAGAGATATTTCCACAAGTAAGGATGACGCCGTGGACCGGACACACCGTTGGAGAAAGTAATTTATCAGGTAAGCATAAATTCTGTTTTTACATAACACAACAACGGTTAACATTGAGAAAGGCCGATTTACGGCCAAAACGCGTTTGCACAAATTCTACTGTTGTTACTACCGTGTTTATCACTCCTGTCACCTGAAGCCGATGCTTCCTGTTATCGGCCAGGAAACAGGGGAGTGATACATGGCTTTTTAGGGGAAGGGTGTTTTGTGTTTGGTGTGTGGTACAGAGGTTGCTCTGACATTAATTTTAACTTTATATTAATAAAATTTAGTTTTATAATTGTCCTGTTTAGGTAGGATTGAGTGCTATTACCCCTTTTTCCTTCTCCTCGTAATCTGATGTATATTTTAGAGGGGTAGCACCGGTACCATTTGGTTCTCTTCCCTATCTTATTTACTTTACGTAGTGCCAGTAATTTATTAACTTCCAGAGTCTTCAGACTCACCAGAAACAGCAGTTATGAAGCAGCGGTCTAAGGACCGCTGCTCCATAACCCTGTCTGCCTGCTCTGATGAGGCGGACAGGAATCGCCGGAAATCAACCCGAACGAGTACGATCGGGTTGATTGACACCTCCCTGCTGGTGGCCAATTGGCCACGAGTCAGCAGGGGGCGGCGTTGCACCAGCAGCTCTTGTGAGCTGCTGGTGCAGTGTTAAATGCGGAGAGCGTATTGCTGTCCGCATTCAGCGAGGTCTTGCGGACCTGATCCGCACTGTCGGATCAGGTCCGCAAGACCTTTGATAAATAGGGGCCCATACCTGGAGCGCTTGGAAGGAATATACTGCTTTAATCCCAGCCTTCCCTTATACTTCATCAGGGATTCATCCACGCAGATATTCTTTCCAGGTGTATAAACCTCTGCAAACCTGGCAGTAAAGTGGGTAATCAAGGGGTGGATCTTGTACAGCCTGTCAAACTGGGGGTGGTCCCTAGGGGGGCAAAGGATGTTGTCATTAAAATGCATAAAATGAAGTATCATTTCATACCTTTGCCTAGGCATAGACTGGCTGTAAATTGGGGTACAGCAGCTGGGGCTAGTTCTCCAGTAGGAGCGGATTGAGCGCTTCTTGATTATGTCCATCAGCATTGTGAATGCCCAGAATTTTAAAATTTCTGGCATGTCAATGGGGGCCCATTGCTGCTTTGCCCAAAAGACTGAGGCTTAGCAGCACAGAATTTCTGCACATATACATTAGTTTGGGAGACAATGTTCCCCAAAACATCATCCCCCAGAAAAAGCTGCATAAATTGAAGGGGGTAAATCCTGTGACATCCAGATTGATGCCAGGATTTTCTGTGAAAGGAGGCATATCTGGCCTCTGGAGATTAGGCACTACCCACTCCTCAGCAGCTGGAGCAACACGTCTCCTTCTGACAGGGGGCTCAGCAGCCACAGATACATCACTAGCGCTAGATACATTTCTAGATACACTTATTTCACTAAATGATGTATCTGAGCACTGACCAGGGTCAAAATCAGAGCCTGCGTCAGAGGCAGAGGCCTCAGAATCTGAAGCCAGGGTGGCATAATCCTCGTCAGCAGTATAAAAATGCTATGCCATTATAAATATATAGATATCAATGCCTAAAGCAGTGATCTAAGGCACAAAAGGGGTTAATGGCTCTTAGAAGAGACTTTGGTTCTTACAATAAAATCTAATAAATATAAATCAATGCCTAAAGCAGTGATCTACACACAGAAGGGGTTAATGGCTCTTACAAAAAAAAAAATACATTTATACAAAAGCCTAAGCAGTGATATTAATGCCTAAAGCAGTGATCTTTGGCACAAAAGGGGTTAATGGCTCTTAGAAGGGACTTTGGGTCTTACAATAAAATTAAATAAATATAAATCATTGCCTAAAGCAGTGATCTACACACAGAAGGGGTTAATGGCTCTTAGTAGAGCCTTTCTATCAATGCCTAAGCATTGATATCAACGCCTTAAGCAGTGATCCAAAATTAAATAAATATAAATCAATGCCTAAAGCAGTGATGTATGGCACAATAAAATAATATATATTTTTTTAAATGAACCCCTAAAAAATGGACAGACAGCAAAAAAAAAGTGCTGCTGTGTGCTCCTGTCATGAACCAAGCCTCCAGACTAAAAAGAAAAAGAAAAGGTCTGGGAGGCATTCTGCTAAGACGGGCTCTGTGGTTGCTATTCCTGTTTGCTTGTGTGTTGAGCCACAGCCAGTTTTAGTAATAGCAAGGAACTTAAAAGATCTGATAAATAAGTATTTGCCTTACTTGTTATTACAATATTGCAACACACAGGTGTTCTCAATTCTGGAATTAATCAGAACCAAACCTGTGCAAAACCTCCCTATTTAAGGATGGCTTTTAGTCTGCATTAGTGTCTTCACATTGGATCTGTTTTGTCAAGTCAGAATCTGTTTCCTGTACTTCTTTAGGAGAAAGCCTTTACCTTTAAATCTGTTACCAGTTCACAAGTTTGTTTCCTGCCTTGTGCAATTCCTGCACTCAGCTATAACCAAGAGAAAGACTTTACCTTTAAACCTGTTACCAGTTTGCAAGTTTGTTTCCTGCCTTGTGCAGTTCCTGCACTCAGCTATAACCAGGAGAAAGACTTTACCTTTACACCTGTTACCAGTTCACAAGTTTGTTTCCTGCCTTGTGCAGTTCCTGCACTCAGCTATAACCAGGAGAAAGACTTTACCTATAAACCTGTTACCAGTTCACAAGTTTGTTTCCTGCCTTGTGCAATTCCTGCACTCAGCTATAACCAGGAGAAAGACTTTACCTTTACACCTGTTACCAGTTCACAAGTCTGTTTCCTGCCTTGTGCAATTCCTGCACTCAGCAATTACCAGGAGAAAGACTTTACCTTTAAACCTGCTACCTGTTTACAAGTTGTTTTCTGCCTTGTGCAAATCTTACATTTCAGTTTTTACCAGGAGAAAGACTTTCCTTTTTGAATCTGCATCTCTGCTTACTAGTTTTGTTTATTTTCACTCCTGCTGTATGTGGTCTTAACATACCTGAGTAGCATATTTAAATATTCTGCAAGTATTTGCTTAAACAAAGTATTTTGTTGTTTAAATAAATTTTGTTATCATTTTCAATCAGTATGGCTTCTACTAATCTTCCTTTAAAGCAACTGTTCCAGAAAATGAGGCTCTCACATGATTTCCTGAGACAGAACATGACAGCTCCTATGCAAGATCAATGCTAATGCTAATGCCGTCTGACAAGGCTCAAATTTAACTCTCACTAACACTCTCCCCTCTCAATACAGATCTGTCTCCCTCACTAAACCGCAAGTGAGGAGAGGGAGGCAGATCTATGGTGGTCAGAGTCAGTATTTACAAATATTGACCTGATCAGGCAAATGGTGATCACTCGTATGAGTGATTACATTTAGGGGCAATCTCTGATTGGATGTTCCTAGCCCACCTCTAATGATGAGGCAAGCTAGGAACACCCTCCAGACTGAAGCCATGCCCTTAAAAAGGCAGCACTGAGCACCATCTTGCCTTGTCTGCAGGCAAACCATTTAACTTTTTTTTTTAATTATTTTATATAAAAAAATTACTTTTTATTAACATCTACTGAGTGCCTCAATCCAACAAGGCACTCAGCATGTTAGCCACCAGCATCAAAAGCAATCTAATGCTTTTGATGCTCTAAACTGCCGGGTGTTTCAGATCTGAAGCTCCCCGGCAGTTTAATTACGTATTGCACAATGCCTCAATATCCAGGCATAGTAGCAATATGGTAAGAGTAGCTGAAGCGATCACCAATCGCTTTCAGCGCTCATTTTACCGAGGGACGTACCAGGTACGTCCTTTGTCATTAAGTGACAATTCTTGCGGGACGTACCTAGTACGTCCATTGTCGTTAAAGCGACAGTCAAGTCCCAAAAAAACTTTCATGATTCAAGTGTGTATTTCAAACACTCCGAATAAAGTGATTAAAAAATGGACAAGAGGTTTTTTTATAAACAGTTTACTATAAATATAAATATAAAATAGAAACATATAGAGGTATCTAGAAGATATATATTATATAAAAGACATTCCTAATATAATATCAGGAAAAAGAATATTCAATAAAGTATGGTAAGGTGAACAATTTCTGTTGACAATGAACATAACGATAATTGGCACTATTGTCTAGCAAACTATCTAGTGTAGCAATATTTATCTAAATGTTACAAGATAAAGGCCCTCGGTCGAAACGCGTAGATTTACCTACTGAAAGATAGCTTTGTAACAGCTATACCCGCATTCATTGCAACAACCGGGATATAATCTCTTTTTAAAAGCCTGGACTTGGAGAACTGTTGCACCTTTTCCATTTTAATCTGCGTTAGCAGCCAACAGAGAACTTTTATTTTCAGTTGGTAATCTAGCTATTACTGATAGCAACCCAGAGGAGACACATTATTACCACCGGAACCGGCTAAAAAACAGCCTGAATCAACTACATCACTGGATTTCCATAACTAACAAAAAACGGTTTTAAGAACTGTGCCTACATATTCTTTGCATACAAATCGCTTGGACCTTCAACAATTGATAAATTGTTGGGATACATAAGGGCTCACCACTATCGCCCTATCAGCTTTCACTATCTATCGTCACTACTAGTGACCAGCTATCACCTGTAACCCGGAAGTCGGGTCAGAATATAGGCTTTCCACCACGGATCATTGACACAGAGATTACCATACAGCTATACTCTGAAACAGCTCCTTTTCAAATGAAGCTCCATACAAAGACAGCCATACAGGTACACTTTTAACGGCTCTTTTACCAAACGGAACTCTATAACTTACCGTCAGCTGGCCATGAAAAACATTACCTAAAGTCAAGGTTTGCGTTACATTTTTAATACCACTTATATTCTAAGTGTGTTTTTTTTGTTTTTCCACTGCAGTGAGATATATATTTTTAAATATATTTTGTATTGTATTCTTAAATTGTTTTAAGCTTGAGCTTACCATTTCAACAACGCTAACAGTGCTTAGAATACATTGTAACATTTAGATAAATATTGCTACACTAGATAGTTTGCTAGACAATATTGCCAATTATCGTTGTTATATTCATTGTCAACAGAAATTGTTCACCTTATCATACTTTATTGAATATTCTTTTTCCTGATATTATATTAGGAATGTCTTTTATATAATATATATCTTCTAGATACCTCTATATGTTTTTATTTTATATTTATATTTATAGTAAACTGTTTATAAAAAGACCTCTTGTCCATTTTTTAATCACTTTATTCGGAGTGTTTGAAATACACACTTTTATACCCCATTGGTTAAGTGATCTAATTTGCAATCACGCTTATCACGCTACATAATTTACAATAGGACCCTTATTTGCTATTTCACACATATAAGTGCTTATACACTATTGTTACCTCATATATTAATCTCTTTCATTTTTATTTTAAGGAGGAGAGATGTGTACATATTATCAGTTCAATTACTTCTATGATGCTATATTAACCATTTCTCTTGTAAGATGTATCGAGTCCACGGATTCATCCATACTTGGGGGATATTCTCCTTCCCTACAGGAAGTGGCAAAGAGAGCACCCACAGCAGAGCTGTCTATATAGCTCCTCCCTTAGCTCCGCCCCCAGTCATTCTCTTTGCCTGCTTAACTGCTAGGAAGGGTAAAGTGAGTGTGGTGACAAAAATGTTAGTTTTTATTTTCTCAAGCAAAAGTTTGTTATTTTAAATGGTACCGGTGTGTACTATTTACTCTCTGGCAGAAAAGGGATGAAGATTTCTGCAAGGAGGATGATGATCTTAGCATTTTGTAACTAAGATCCACTGCTGTTCTCATAAGGGCTGAAGAGTACAGGAAAACTTCAGTTGGGGGAACAGTTTGCAGGCTAAACTGCATTAAGGTATGTTCAGTCTATTTTTTTCTAGACAGACTGTGTTATTTCTAGAAAAGGCTGGCAATATCCCCATGAGGAAAAGGTAAGCTGTATTCAGTAAAAGAGGAATCCAAGCTTGCATAAAGGGCTCATAGTTACTGGTGACACTAATAGGAAAAAATGTTTTGGTTTAATTACAAATATAACGTTTTTTGAGGGACTTTAAGGGGTCTTTGTGGCTTGTTTAAGGGTTATTAACCCACATGGCTAGTTTAAGAAACACTCTGTGGTGTTTCTTTTAGGCCCCATAACATCGAGTGAGGTGGGAGGGGCCTATTTTCAGTTGCACAGTTTATTTACCTCAGAAGCATCCAGCTACTTCTCTAGAGATTCCTGCTGTATTTGAGGGCTGTAAAGAGGTTTTTTTCCCCACAAATCGTTCCTAAAGGGCAAGTAGGTGCAATAGCAGTGGCGCCATATCTAGTCGACATCTTAATTCAGGCATTGACTTTCCAGCTAGCCAAGTCTCACACGGACATCGTGTTGGCTTTTCTGAGATCTCACAGATGGAAGGTGAACATAAAAAAGAGTTGTCTCATCCCTCTCACAAGAGTTTCCTTCCTAAGGACTCTGATAGACTCGGTAGAAATGAAAATATTTCTGACAGAGGTCAGAAAATCAAAACTTTTAATCACTTGCCGAGCTCTTCATTCCATTCCTCGGCCATCAGTGGCTCAGTGTATGGAGGTAATCGGACTCATGGTAGCGGCAATTGACATAGTTCCTTATGCCCGCCTACACCTCAGACCACTGCAACTATGCATGCTCAAACAGTGGAATAGGGATTATGCAGATTTATCTCCTCAACTGCATCTGGACCAAGAGACCAGAGATTCTCTTCTCTGGTGGTTGTCTCAGGACCACCTGTCTCAGGGAGTGGCTCATAATAACAACAGATGCCAGCCTGCTAGGCTGGGGTGCAGTCTGGAAATCCCTGAAAGCACAGGGCTTATGGTCTCGGGAGGAATCTCTCCTCCCAATAAACATTCTAGAACTGAGAGCGATATTCAATGCGCTTCAGGCATGGCCTCAGCTAGCTGCAGCCAAATTCATCAGATTTCAGTCGGACAACATCACGACTGTAGCCTATATCAATCATCAAGGAGGAACACAGAGTTTTCTAGCGATGATGGAGGTAACCAAAATAATCCAATGGGTGGAGGATCACTCTTGCCATCTCTCAGCAATCCATATCCCAGGGGTAGAGAACTGGGAGGCGGATTTCCTAAGTCGTCAGACTTTTCATTAGGGGGAGTGGGAGCTCCATCCGGAGGTATTTGCCCAGCTGACTCAGCTATGGGGCACACCAGAATTGGATCTGATGGCGTCCCGACAGAACGCCAAACTTCCTTGTTACGGGTCCAGGTCCCGGGATCCCCAGGCAGTACTGATAGATGCTCTAGCAGTGCCCTGGTCCTTCAATCTGGCTTATGTATTTCCACCGTTTCCTCTCCTCCCACGTCTGGTTGCCAGAATCAAGCAGGAGAGAGCTTCAGTGATTCTGATAGCGCCTGCATGGCCATGCAGGACTTGGTATGCAGACCTGGTGGACATGTCATCTGTTCCACCATGGACTCTGCCAATGAGGCAGGACCTTCTAATCCAAGGTCCATTCAAGCATCCAAATCTAATTTCTCTGCATCCGACTGCTTGGAGATTGAACGCCTGATTCTATCAAAGCGTGGTTTCTCTGAGTCGGTCATTGATACCCTGATTCAGGCTAGAAAGCCTGTCACCAGGAAAATCTATCATAAGATTTGGCGCAGATATCTTTGTTGGGGTGAATCCAAGGGTTACTCATGGAATAAGATTAGGATTCCTAGAATTTTGTCCTTTCTCCAAGAAGGATTGGAGAAGGGATTATCAGCTAGTTCCTTAAAAGGACAAATATCTGCTTTGTCTATTCTTTTAAACAAACGTCTGGCAGATGTCCCAGACGTTCAAGCGTTTAGTCAGGCCTTGGTCAGGATCAAGCCTGTATTTAAACCTGTTGCTCCACCATGGAGCCTAAATTTGGTTCTTAAAGTTCTTCAAGGGATTCCGTTTGAACCTATGCATTCCATAGATATTAAGCTTCTATCTTGGAAAGTTTTGTTTTTAGTAGCTATCTCTTCGGCTCGAAGAGTTTCTGAGTCATTTGCTTTACAGTGTGACTCACCTTACCTAGTTTTCCATGCAGATAAGGTGGTTTTGCGTACCAAACCTGGGTTTCTTCCTAAGGTTGTTTCTAATAGGAATATCAATCAGGAGATTGTTGTTCCTTCTTTGTGTCCTAATCCTTCATCAAAGAAGGAACGTCTGTTGCACAATCTGGATGTGGTTCGTGCTTTAAAGTTCTACTTACAAGCAACTAAAGATTTCCTTCAAACATCTTCATTGTTTGTTGTTTATTCTGGTAAACCGAGAGGTCAAAAGGCTACGGCTACCTCTCTTTCCTTTTGGCTGAAAAGCATAATCCGTTTGGCTTATGAGACTGCTGGCCAGCAGCCTCCTGAAAGAATTACTGCTCATTCTACTAGAGCAGTGGCTTCCACATGGGCTTTTAAAAATGAGGCTTCTGTTGAACAGATTTGTAAGGGGGCGACTTGGTCTTTGCTTCATACTTTTTTCAAATTCGATACTTTTGCTTCTTCTGAGGCTATTTTTGGGAGAAAGGTTTTACAAGCAGTGGTGCCTTCCGTTTAGGGTACCTGTCTTGTTCCTCCCTTCATCCGTGTCCTAAAGCTTTGGTATTGGTATCCCACAAGTATGGATGAATCCGTGGACTCGATACATCTTACAAGAGAAAACATAATTTATGCTTACCTGATAAATTTCTTTCTCTTGTGATGTATCGAGTCCACGGCCCGCCCTGTCTGTTTAAGACAGGTAGTATATTTTTAATTAAAAAACTTCAGTCACCACTGCACCCTATAGTTTCTCCTTTTTCTTCCTAGCCTTCGGACGAATGACTGGGGGGGCGGAGCTAAGGGAGGAGCTATATAGACAGCTCTGCTGTGGGTGCTCTCTTTGCCACTTCCTGTAGGGAAGGAGAATATCCCACAAGTATGGATGAATCCGTGGACTCGATACATCACAAGAGAAAGAAATGTATCAGGTAAGCTTAAATTCTGTTATCAAGGTATAAGTATTATCCATTCCAACCAGCTTTTAGCGCTCACCTATACTGTTTTAACATCTCTTTATTTTTCGACATTTGTTTGGAGGAACTAATGTCTTTTTAGGGTGCAGCAGGGTTGAGATTCGAAACAGAGGTGTACTCACTCATATTTGTTCATTTATGCTAATTTCTTAGACCTTGAAAGCTGCCTCTAATCTAAATGCATTTTGAAAGTTTTTCACCACTAGAGGGCATTAGTTCATGTGTTTCATATAGATAACATTGAGCTCATGCACGTGAATTTACCATGGAGTCAGCTCTGATTGGCTAAAATGCAAGTCTGTCAAAAGAACTGAAATAAAGGGGCAGTCTGCTGAGGCTTAGATACAAGCTAATTACAGAGGTAAAACGTGTATAATTATAACTGTGTTGGTTATGCAAAATTGGGGAATTGGTAATTAAGGGATTATCTATCTTTTAAAACAACAAAAATTCTCATGTTGACTGTCCCTTTGAGGGGTTAACAGTCATGTAACTGCTCATTTGAAACAATGAGATTCCCTTTTCTCCAACATAGGTGTGTCCGGTCCACGGCGTCATCCTTACTTGTGGGATATTCTCCTCCCCAACAGGAAATGGCAAAGAGCCCAGCAAAGCTGGCCATATAGTCCCTCCTAGGCTCCGCCTACCCCAGTCATTCTCTTTGCCGTTGCACAGGCAACATCTCCACGGAGATGGCTTAGAGTTTTTTGGTGTTTAAATGTAGTTTTTGTTCTTCAATCAAGAGTTTGTTATTTAAAAATAGTGCTGGTATGTACTATTTACTCTGGAACAGAAAAGAGATGAAGATTTCTGTTTGTAAGAGGAAAATTATTTTAGCAACCGTTACTAAAATCGATGGCTGTTTCCACACAGGACTGTTGAGATGAAGTAACTTCAGTTGGGGGAAACAGTGGGCAGACTTTGCTGCTTGAGGTATGACACATTTCTAACAAGACTTGGTAATGCTGGAAGCTGTCATTTTCCCTATGGGAACCGGTAAGCCATTTTCTTAGTTTAAGTAAAAGAATAAAGGGCTTCATTAGGGCTTAAAAAACTGGTAGACATTTTTCTGGGCTAAAACGATTACTTTACTAAGTATATTTGGCAGATTATTACTTTTAATAGTTGTTAAATCTTGGGGATTGTTTTAATAAAAACGGCAGGCACTGTATTGGACACCTTTTTCACTGGGGGCCTTTTCTAGTCATAGACAGAGCCTCATTTTCGCGCCTCTAATGCGCAGTTGTTTTTGGAAAGCATGGCATGCAGATGCATGTGTGAGGAGCTAAGAACCACTGAAAAAGCTTATAGAAGGCATCATTTGGTATCGTATTCCCCTCTGGGCTTGGTTGGGTCTCAGCAAAGCAGATACCTGGGACTGTATAGGGGTTAAATGTAAAAACGGCTCCGGTTCCGTTATTTTAAGGGTTAAAGCTTTCAAATTTGGTGTGCAATACTTTCAAGGCTTTAAGTTACTGTGGTGAAATTTTGGTGAATTTTGAACAATTCCTTCATACTTTTTCACATATTCAGTAATAAAGTGTGTTCAGTTTAAAATTTAAAGGGACAGTAACGGTTTTATTGTAAAACGTTTTTTGTGCTTTGTTGACAAGTTTAAGCCTGTTTAACATGTCTGAACCATCAGATAACGATGTTCTATATGTATGAAAGCCAATGTGTCTCCCCTTTTAAATATATGTGATATATTTGTGTCATAATGTCCAAACAAAGTAGGGATTATAATGCCATAGATATGATATTGCCCAAGATGATTCCTCTAATGAGGGGAGTAAGCATGGTACTGCATCATCCCCTTCTGTGTCTACACCAGTTTTGCCCACACAAGAGGCCCCTAGTACATCTAGTGCGCCAATACTTATTACCATACAACACTTAATGGCTGTAATGGATAATTCTATTGCATGCATTTTTTCCAAAATGCCTACTTATCAGAGAAAGCGTGATTGCTCTGTTTTAAACACTGAAGAGCAAGAGGACGCTGATGATATCTGTTCTGACATACCCTCACACCTATCTGAAGGGGCCAGGAGGGAGGTTTTGTCTGAGGGAGAAATTTCAGATTCAGGGAAAATTTCTCAACAAGCAGAACCTGATATTGTAACTTTTAAATTTTAATTAGAACATCTCCACGCACTACTTAAGGAGGTATTATATACTCTGGATGATTGTGACAATTTGGTCATTCCAGAGAAATTAGGTAAGATGGACAAGTTCCTAGAGGTTCCGGTGCCCCCCGATGTTTTTCCTATACCCAAGCGGGTGGCGGACATAGTAAATAAGGAGTGGGAAAGGCCCGGCATACCTTTTGTCCTCCCCCTATATTTAAGAAATTATTTCCTATAGTCGACCCCAGAAAGGACTTATGGCATACAGTCCCCAAGGTCGAGGGGGCGGTTTCTACTCTAAACAAACGCACTTCTATTCCTATAGAAGATAGTTGTGCTTTCAAGATCCTATGGATTTAAGGTTAGAGGGTTTGCTTAAAAAGATGTTTGTTCAGCAAGGTTACCTTCTACTATCAATTCATGACCACGGTGGACTTAAAGGATGCGTACCTACGTATTCCTATCCACAAGGAACATTTTCGGTTCCTAAGGTTCGCCTTTCTGGAAAAACATTACCAGTTTGTGGCACTTCCATTCGGATTAGCCACTGCTCCAAGGATTTTCACAAAGGTACTAGGGTCCCTTCTAGCGGTGCTAAGACCAAGGGGCATTGCAGTAGTACCTTACTTGGACGACATCCTGATTCAAGTGTCGTCTCTGTCAAAAGCAAGGGCTCATACGGACATTGTCCTAGCCTTTCTCAGATCTCACAGGTGGAAAGTGAACATAGAAAAAAGTTCTCTGTCCCCGTCAACAAGAGTTCCCTTCTTGGGAACAATAATAGTTTCCTTAGAAATGAAGGTTTTTCTGACAGAGGCCAGAAAATCAAAACTTCTAAGCTCTTGTCAGGTACTTCATTCTGTTCTTCTTCCTTCCATAGCGCAGTGCATGGAAGTAATAGGTTTGATGGTTGCGGCAAGGGACATAGTTCCTTTTGCACGAATTCATCTAAGACCATTACACCTGTGCATGCTCAGACAGTGGAATGGGGATTATACAGACTTGTCTCCGACGATACAAGTAGATCAAATCACTCTGTTGGTGGCTGACCCTGGACAACCTGTCACAGGGAATGAGCTTCCGCAGACCAGAGTAGGTCATTGTCACGACCGACGCCAGTCTGGTGGGCTGGGGCGCGGTCTGGGAACCCCTGAAAGCTCAGGGTCTATGGTCTCGGGAAGAATCTCTTCTCCCGATAAACATTCTGGAACTGAGAGCGATATTCAATGCTCTCAAGGCTTGGCCTTGACTAGCAAAGGCCAAATTCATAAGGTTTCAATCAGACATCATGACGACTGTTACATATATCAACCATCAGGGGGAAACAAGGAGTTCCCTGGCGATGGAGGAGCATCCGGGGGAGTGGGAACTCCATCTGGAAATCTTTGCCCAAATAACTCAATTATGGGGCATTCTAGACATGGTTCTGATGGCCTCTCGTCAGAACTTCAAGGTCCCTTGTTACGGGTCCAAATCCAGGGATCCCAAGGCGACTCTATTGGATACAATAGTAGCACCTTGGATCTTCAACCTAGCTTATGTATTCCCACCGTTTCCTCTCATTCCCAGGCTGGTAGCCAGGATCAATCTGGAGAGGGCTTCGGTGATCTTGATAGTTCCTGTGTGGCCACGCAGGACTTGGTATGCAGACCTGGTGAATGTGTCATCGGCTCCACCATGGAAGCTACCTTTGAGACAGGACCTTCTTATTCAGGGTCCATTCGAACATCCGAATCTGGTTTTCCTCCAACTGACTGCTTGGAGTTTGAACGCTTGATTTTATCAAAGCGTGGGTTTTCAGATTCTGTAATAGATACTCTTATTCAGGCTAGAAAGCCTGTAACTAGAAAAATTTACCATAATATATGGAAAAAATATATCTGTTGGTGTGAATCTAAAGGATTCCCATGGAACAAGATAAAAATTCCTAAGATTCTTTCCTTTCTACAAGAAGGTTTGGAGAAAGGATTTTCTGCAAGTTCTCTGAAGGGACAGATCTCTGCTTTATCTGTTTTACTTCACAAAAGGCTGGCAGCTGTGCCAGACGTTTAAGCGTTTGTTCAGGCTCTGGTTAGAATCAAGCCTGTTTACAGACCTTTGACTCTTCCCTGGAGTCTTAATCTAGTTCTTTCAGTTCTTCAAGGGGTTCCGTTTGAACCCTTACATTCCGTAGATATTAAGTTATTATCTTGGAAAGTTTTGTTTTAGGTTGCAATTTCTTCCGCTAGAAGAGTTTCTGAGTTATCTGCTCTGCAGTGTTCTCCGCCCTATCTGGTCCATGCAGATAAGGTGGTTTTACGTACTGAGCCTGGTTTTCTTCCGAAGGTTGTTTCCAACAAAAATATTAACCAGTAGATAGTTGTACCTTCTTTGTGTCCGAATCCAGTTTCATAGAAGGAATGTTTGTTACACAATTTGGACGTTGTCCGTGCTCTAAAATTCTATTTAGAGGCTACTGAAGATTTTAGACAAACATCTTCTTTGTTTGTTGTTTATTCTGGTTAAAGGAGAGGTAAAAAAGCAACTTCTACCTCTCTTTCCTTTTGGTTTAAAAGCATCATCAGATTGGCTTTTGAGACTGCCGGACGGCAGCCTCCTGAAAGTATCACAGCTCACTCCACTTGGGCTGTGGCTTCCACATGGGCCTTCAAGAATGAGGTTCCTGTTGACCAAATTTTTTTTTTTAATTATATACTTTTGCTTCTTCGGAGGCTATTTTTGGGAGAAAGGTTTTGCAAGCCGTGGTGCCTTCCGTTTGGGTGACCTGATTTGCTCCCTCCCTTCATCCGTGTCCTAAAGCTTTGGTATTGGTTCCCACAAGTAAGGATGACGCCGTGGACCGGACACACCTATGTTGGAGAAAACAGAATTTATGCTTACCTGATAAATTACTTTCTCCAACGGTGTGTCTGGTCCACGGCCCGCCCTGGTTTTTTAATCAGGTCTGATGAATTATTTTCTCTAACTACAGTCACCACGTTACCATATGGTTTCTCCTATATATATTTCCTCCTGTCCGTCGGTCGAATGACTGGGGTAGGCGGAGCCTAGGAGGGACTATATGGCCAGCTTTGCTGGGCTCTTTGCCATTTCCTGTTGGGGAGGAGAATATCCCACAAGTAAGGATGACGCCGTGGACCGGACACACCGTTGGAGAAAGTAATTTATCAGGTAAGCATAAATTCTGTTTTTTCTATATAATAGATTCTGGATTTGTTGTTTCTCTGGAGGGATATTTGAACCAAATGAACCCTTTTGGCCCTAAATAAGGTATAAATACATCTACATATGTTAAAGAGGATTATTGCATTGAAAAATGCTCGCTATTCAGTGAAGTAATTCTATACAGACTTGACATGTTTATAGTATGAAGTAAAGTGATTCTTACATTCCATAATTATATCAGTGACTTTAGTGAATTTTTCTACCAGAGCAAACATTCATTCTTGATATTTATTCATTTAGAACCCCAGAGCCAGTTCTACTGGTTATGTCTCATTATTTAAGTTTTAATTCTATTTTAAATAGGCTGTTGTGCAAAGTGTAAAGGTCACTGAGAAATATGGTGTTACTTAAAGTATAATTTATCATTGTAAGGATTGGGTGTGACTGGATCAAAATTCATTTTATGCCAGACGAGTTTTGAAAATTCATTTCAAATCAACATCTGAATGACAGCAGTATAATTCATTTTATATTAAACATTTTTTATTCTGTATATATTTCATCTCTGAAAATGAAAGAGACAGTAAAGTCAATCTATCTAATTTGCGTTGTTGTGTCGATTTCCTTTGTTGAAAAGCATACTTAGGTAGGCCTAGGAGAAGCAAAGCACTACTGGGAACTAGCTGCTGATTGGTGACTACACACTTATGCCTTTTGTCATTTGTTCAGCTAGCTCCCAGTAGTGCACTGCTTCTCCTTCAAAGGATACCAAGAGAATAAAGCAACTCTGATAATAGAAGTAAAGTGGAAAATATTATGTTCTGTCTAAATCATCAAAGAAACATATTGGGTTACTTTTTAATATTTCTGCGTAATTTCTTCTTTTGTGTGGAGAGAATCTAGTGTTATGTATTGCAAATTGTCTATAAAGATTAAGGGGCCTATTTATGATTGTGCGAGCAGACATGATTCGATATAGCGGATCATGTCCGCTGCACGTCGATAAATGCCGACAGCATACGCTCTCGGCATTTATCATTGCACCAGCAGTTCTTGTGAACTGCTGGTGCAATACCGCCCCCTGCAGATTCGCGGCCAATTGGCCGCCAGCAGGGGGTGTCAATCAACCCGATCGTATTGGATCATGTTGATTTCTGGCGATTTATTTCCGCCGTCTCAGAGGAGACCACTGCTTCATAACTTCTGTAAGACCACTGCTTCATAACTTCTGTTTCTGGGGAGCCTTCAGGCTTGCCAGAAACACGGGGCATCAAGCTCCGTACGGAGCTTGATAAATATGCCCCTTAGGGCTAGATTACGAGTGGATCACCACTTTGTGCTCCCACTCAGGCGTTAACTTTGCTAGACTGAAGATGTGTACGTGTGTATTACAAGTTGAAAGTAAAAAGTTTGCGCGCAAGTTAAACCGAACGTGAGCTAACCAAATATCACGACTGCGTTAACATATTCTCCTAATAGAAATCAATGAAGAGCACAAACTGAAAAATCCTAAAAGGCTATACTCACACCCTAACCTGATAGGAGTTATAAAAATATCACATTCTTATGTTCTTCACATACAGAACAATGTACTTGAAAGAGCAGACTCCTCTAAGTGTAGATTAAAATCACCACAAATTATTATAGTATCACAAATGAACACTCACTCTCAATAACCTCAACAGGAATGAGGTATGAAATACACATAACATAAGCAGATATCTACATACTGCATTTGTCTTTCATGTGAGATATTACTGCATCTTTGGACAACGGTGGATACAATCACTATTTGACGGAGAGACAAGGCTACTTCTGGTGTCCATGACAGGATTCTCCCTACACTACACTGCCCTTACATCATATTGATTGAGGTGAAAGAGTGTAAGTAGATCCCCAAAAGGGACCAGTGAAATTATTACTGCATGACAACGCTTACTATATTCATTACTGAGGAACCACTGTCTTCCCTATCTGGATTTTAATATTAAGACTTGGACTGGAATTACCTTTTTTTCTACATCTGACGTATCTACCAGTGACATTTTTAGTACTTTTTAATTTTTTGTTATCTTTATGGGTTTTATACATATTTTATATTGATATTACTTTGAATCTATATTAATCCCAGTGGGCATTTGTATATATGTGTTCCAATCTTATTATATATATATATATTCCATACATGTAGCTACGCTGCGCCAATTCACAAACAACCCTTTCTTACTTATCTTTTTATATTGTACTCCTTGATTTGAGGAAATCTAGAGATTACAATAGGTGAATTTTGGCTGCATATTGTTAGACTTTGTACTCCAGAAATTATTGCGCCCAGGCCACATCTCTTTTCTCTCTCTCTCTCTCTCTCTCTCTCCATTATATTCACATTGAAGTTAAATTGTTACGTCTTGTGAAGAACTTACACTGTTTTTATTTTTGAAAGAAAATGGTAGTAGGGATTAAATCGAGGCTTGCACCTGTTCAGTAGGCTTAAATGCATAGAGGGAGACTCAGTATGAGTATCTATGATTACGGGGAAACCCAAAATGCGTCAGTGACGTCATACAGCCCCTCGGTCGTAGTTTTTTGCCTCATTTTAGATAGCAGTCATCTGCTTACTTGTGGTGGTCTGTGTGGTCTATGTTTTAATGTATTTTTTAAAATAAAAAAACCCAGTTTTAAACTTCAGAAGGAGCCGGTCTGGAATATTGTTTGTTTGCAGTTTTATATATATATATATATATATATATATATATATATATATATATATATATATATATATATATATATATTCATTCAGATATTTAGACATGTACTGTACATGTATATATCTCAATGTTAAAGGGATATGAAACCCCCGTTTTCTTCTTGCATGATTCAGATAGAGTATGCAATTTTAAGCAACTTTCTAATTTACTCCTATTATTAATGTTTCTTTGTTCTCCTGGTATCTTTATTTGAAATGCAGGAATGCAAGCTTAGGAGTCAACCCATTTTGGTTCAGCACTTGGGTAGCGCTTGCTGATTGGTGGCTAAATGTAGGTGTAAATTAAAAAGTTGCTTAAAATGTCATGCTCTATCTGAATCATTAATGAAAAAAAATTTGGTTTAGTATTACTTTAAAGACCTTTGCAGTCCTCCCCCCCCTAACACGAGACCTCATATCCTCGAGCCCTTATAACTTTTTTATACACATTTTTTTTATTAGACAGTGTTATTATGAGTGTAACTGTACTGTTAAATGTATTTTTGATATGTTTTGTGCAACATTTTATTCTAGTGTAACCGTTAACCAGAGCTTTGAGATTACCGTTATCATTCTAACCATGATCTCAAGCAGTTTTACTTCATTTTTCCTGCGATGGAAGAAATAGCAGTTTTTGTACAATTTATTTTGGACATAAATGTCGGTAAAGATATATTTTCAACTTAAGCCTCTGTCGGGGGTATATTAGTTTCACCTGTTTGAGACATGTTATAAACAGAAACAGTCCCTTTTCTGTTATTATTGTTATGTTAGCTTTTATTTCTCTTTTTAATTATAATTTAAAGGGACAGTAAAGTCCAAATTAAACATTCTATAGGGGATATTTATCAAAGGTCTGTCCGACAGACCTCGCTGAACACGGAGAGCAAAATGCTCTCCGTATTCAGCATTGCACCAACAGCTCTTGTGAGCTGCTGGTGCAACGCCGCCCTCTGCAAATTCGTGGCCAATCGGCCACCACCAGAGAGGTGTCAATCAACCCGATCGTATTCTTTAGACCGCTGCTTAATAACTGCTGTTTCTGGCGAGTCTGAAGACTCGCCAGAAACACGAGCCCTCAAGCTCCATCCGGAGCTTAATAAATGGGCCTCTATAATCTGAGAGAGCATGCAATTTCTAAACTACTTTCCAATTTAATTTTATTATCAAATTTGCTTTATTCTCTAGGTTGGTTGATAGCTTAGGAGCATTAATATGTCTTTAAACGGACAGTGTACTCCAGATTTTGTATTTTTTACCAAGCTTTCAACAAAGGATACCAAGAGAACAAAGCACATTTGATGATAAAAGTAAATTGGAAAGTTGTTTAAATTTGCATGCCCTATCTGCATGCATTTTGACTAGAGTCGACTGTCCCAGTCTATGGCAGCAGTACTTGCAACATTGTATAACACTACAATAAACATTGTTGCAAACACTGCTGCCAGGTGGCTAAAGACACGTGCACGCTCCTGAGCTCACCTAGCATTACTCTTTTAAAAAGGATACCAAGAGAACTTAGCAAAATTGAAAGTTGTTTAAAGTGAAATTTTCTATCCAGTAAATTTGATTAATTTTGACTATTGTCCCTTTAAGGTAATGAAAAAATGTGAAAGAAGGACATGTGTATAAAAAAAACCCTGCAAGTAAACTATGTAACTGTGTTGTAGGCAGCAAAAATAAAGGAAAAGGGAGACACTCGGTGGAGAAAAATAAAAATTGCAACTGTAGAAATATAATAAAATAAATACAATTTGGGAAACAGATAATGCAATGTTGAGAAGAAAAAACTAGGCAATTAGCACAATCAAAAGGAACACTTCCAAATGTTTCTTAAAGAGACATAAAACCCCAAAATTTCCTTTGATGATTCAGAATGAGAATACAATTTTTAAACAACTTTCCAATTTACTTCAATTGTCAAATTTGCTTCATGTTCTTTATATCATTTGTTGAAGAAGCAGCAACTACTGGAAACTAGTTAACACATTGGGAGAGACCTTCAGGCCCATTTATCAAGCTCCGTACGGAGCTTGAAGGGCCGTGTTTCTGGCGAGTCTTCAGTGTTTCTGGCGAGTCTAAAGACCGCTGCTTCATAACCCTGTCCGCCTGCTCTGAGCAGGCGGACAGGAATCGCCAGAAATCAACCCGATCGAGTACGATCGGGTTAATTGACACCCCCGATTGGCCGCGAGTCAGCAGGGGGCGGCGTTGCACCAGCAGCTCTTGTGAGCTGCTGGTGCAATGTTAAATGCGGAGAGCGTATTGCTCTCCGCATTTAGCGAGGTCTTGCGGACCTGATCCGCAGTGTCGGATCAGGTCCACAAGCCCTTTGATAAATGGGCCCCAATAAATTGAGGCATATATGTGCATCCACCAATCAGCAGCTGCTAAGCCTACCTTGGTATCCTTTTCAACAAAGAATACCAAAATTAGATAAAATAAGTAAATTGGAAAGCTATTTAAAATAACATTTTCTACCTGAATAATGAAAGAAAGAAAATGGGTTTCATGTCCCTTTAATATCTCAGAGCAGTAGAAAAGAATAGAAGGAATGGGGACACTTTGGGCAGATTATGGTCATTATGAGCATGCCAATTGGCTAGTTTCAGCTGCTCCTTTGCAATGCTTTATTTCATTGGCTCTTCTGCTCCTTACTTTGTGCTATATGTTATGTATTCACATTTAACTTGTTTTGTGTTCTTTAAAAAGCAGTCGGAGTAATAGATTGAAAAATATATATTTACAATACAAATTACATTACCCTTTAAGTGAAGAACATTGGAATGTTAAATATGTACAGTAAAACAAATAAATATATAAATACATCTGTACACACATCTATACATATACAGGTGAAACTCGAAAAATTAGAATATCGTGCAAAAGTTCATTTATTTCACTAATGCAACTTAAAAGGTTAAACTAATATATGAGAGACTCATTACATGCAAAGCAAGATAGTTCAAGTCGTGATTTGTCATAATTGTGATGATTATGGCTTACAGCTCATGAAAACCCCAAATCCACAATCTCAGAAAATTAGAATATTGTGAAAAGGTGCAATATTCTAGGCTCAAAGTGTCCCACTCTAATCAGCTAATTAAGCCATAACACCTGCAAAGGATTCCTGAGCCTTTAAATGGTCTCTCAGTCTGGTTCAGTAGGAATCACAATAATGGGAAAGACTGCTGACCTGACAGTTGTGCAGAAAGCCATCATTGACACCCTCTATAAGGAGGGAAAGCCTCAAAAGGTAATTGCAAAAGAAGTTGGATGTTCCCAAAGTGCTGAATCAAAGCACATTAATAGAAAGTTATGTGGAAGGGAAAAGTGTGGAAGAAAAAGGGGCACAAGCAGCAGAGATGACTGCAGCCTGGAGAGGAAAAGGCCATTCAAAAGTGTTGGGGAATTTCACAAGAGCCACCACACACAGACGGATCCTGGACATGGGCTTCAAATGTCGTATTCCTCTTGTCTAGCCACTCCTGAACAACAAACAACGTCAGAAGCGTCTTACCTGGGCTAAAGGAAAACAGACCTGGTCTGTTGCTCAGTGGTCCAAAGTCCTCTTTTCTGATGAGAGCAAATTTTGCATCTCATTTGGAAACCAAGGACCCAGAGTATGGAGGAAGAATGGAGAGGCACACACTGCAAGATGCTTGAAGTCCAGTGTGAAGTTCCCACAGTCTGTGTTGATTTGGGGAGCCATGTAATCTGCTGTTGTTGGTCCACTGTGCTTTATTAAGTCAAGGGTCAACGCAGCCGTCTACCAGGAGATTTTGGAACACTTCATGCTTCCTTCCGCAGACGAGTTCTATGGGGATGCTGACTTAACTTTCCAGCAGGACTTGGCACCTGCCCACACTGCCAAAAGCACCAAAAACCTGGTTCAATGACCGTGGGATTACTGTGCTTGATTGGCCAGCAAACTCGCCTGACCTGAACCCCATAGAGAATCTATGGGGCATTGCCAAGAGAAAGATGAGAGACATGAGACCGAACAATGCAGAAGAGCTGAAGGCCGCTATTAAAGCATCCTGGTCTTTCTTAACACCTCAGCAGTGCCACAGGCTGATAGCTTCCATGCCATGCCGCATTGAGGCAGTAATTGCTGCAAAAGGGGCGCAAACCAAGTACTGAGTACATACAGTATGCATGCTTATACTTTTCAGAGGTTCAATATTGTTCTATGTACAATCCTTGTTTTATTGATTGCATGTAATATTCTAATTTTCTGAGATTGTGGATTTGGGGTTTTCATGAGCTGTAAGCCATAATCATCACAATTATGACAAATCACGGCTTGAACTATCTTGCTTTGCATGTAATGAATCTATCTCATATATTATATCATATATTAACCTTTTAAGTTGCATTAGTGAAATAAATTAACTTTTGCACGATATTCTAATTTTTCGAGTTTCACCTGTATATGCATAGAGACACATATTTACACATGTCTATGCATGTGTGTATATATATATATATATATAAATACAAAAAGATCCCAGCCAAGGAGTCTTAGAAATAAATTTAAATTTAAATTTTTACAAATGCAAAATCATACAAAAGGAAGAGCACAAGAGAGCTTACTCATATCCACACATACCCCATCCACCAAATTTTGGTGGATGGGGTATGTGTGGATATGAGTAAGCTCTCTTGTGCTCTTCCTTTTGTATGATTTTGCATTTGTAAAAATTAAAATTTAAATTTATTTCTAAGACTCCTTGGCTGGGATCTTTTTGTATTTATATTAGTATTGAGTCTAGGGCCAGACTCCATCCCGCGCCGGAGCATTTTTGGCTTATTGGTGGTGCGGTCACTATTTAGTATTATATATATATATATATATATATATATATATATATATATATATATATATATATATATATGTTAAAGCCCATTGCAACCTTTTTTTGTCAAACACCTTATACCATATATCTTTGAGCCCTTATAACTTTTTTAATATTTTTTTTTTTAAAATATATTTCTCTTGTAAGATGTATCGAGTCCACTGATTCATCCATACTTGTGGGATATTCTCCTTCCCTACAGGAAGTGGCAAAGAGAGCACCCACAGCAGAGCTGTCTATATAGCTCCTCCCTTAGCTCTGACCCCAGTCATTCTCTTTGCCTGCTTAACTGCTAGGATGCACTAATATGTCTATAAATTATAAAGAGCATATTTTAGCACTTAAAAATATTGCAATAGAGGATTCTCAGTTAGAAGGAAATGAGGGTTTAGCATCTAGCTCTCCCCAAGTGTCACAAGCAGTAACGCCCGCACAAGTGACGCCAAGTACCTCTAATGCGTCGAATTCATTTACTTTACAAGACATGGCCATAGTTATGAATAAAACCCTCACAGAGGTTTTCTCTAAACTGCCTGGTTTACAAGGAAAGCATGGCAGCTCTAGGTTAAGAACAAATGCTGAGCCGTCTGACGCTTTAGTAGCTGTATCCGATATACCCTCACAATGTTCTGAAGTAGGGGTAAGGGATTTGTTATCTGAGGGAGAGATTTCTGATTCAGGAAAGACGCTCCCTCAGACAGATTCTGATATGACGGCCTTTAAATTTAAGCTTGAACACCTCCACTTATTGCTCAAGGAGGTATTAGCTACTCTAGACGATTGTGACCCTATAGTGGTCCCAGAGAAATTGTGTAAAATGGACAGATACTTAGAGGTTCCTGTTTACACTGATGTTTTTCCAGTCCCTAAGAGGATTGTGACTATTGTTACTAATAAGAAGTGGGATAGACCAGGTATTCCGTTCGCTCCCCCTCCTGTTTTTAAGAAAATGTTTCCCATATCTGACACCATACAGGACTCGTGGCAGACTGTTCCTAAGGTGGAGGGAGCTATTTCTACTCTTGCTAAGTGTACAACTATACCTATCGAAGACAGTTGTGCTTTCAAGATCCTATGGATAAAAAATTAGAGGATCTCCTAAAGAAAATTTTTGTTCATCAAGGTTTTCTTCTCCAACCTATTGCATGCATTGTTCCTGTAACTACTGCAGCTGCTTTCTGGTTCTAATGGAGACTCCATTAGAGGATATTATGGATAGAATTAAGGCCCTTAAGTTGGCTAATTCTTTCATTACAGATGCCGCTTTCCAAATGGCTAAATTAGCGGCAAAGAATTCAGGTTTTGCCATTTTAGCACGCAGGGCGTTATGGCTTAAGTCCTGGTCTGCTGATGTGTCATCAAAATCTAAGTTGTTGAACATCCCTTTCAAAGGAAAGACCCTATTCGGGCCTACACTGAAAGAAATTATTTCAGACATCACTGGAGGGAAAGGCCATGCCCTCCCTCAGGATAAAACAAATAAGATGAGGACCAAACAAAATAATTTTCGTTCCTTTCAGAACTTCAAAGGTCCCGCTTCAGCTTCCCCTGCAGCAAAGCAAGAGGGGAATTCTGTCCAATCCAAGTCAGTCTGGAGACCTAACCAGGCTTGGAACAAAGGTAAACAGGCCAAGAAGCCGGCTGCTGCCTCTAAGACAGCATGAAGGGGTAGCCCCCGATCCGGGACCGGATCTAGTAGGGGGCAGACTCTCTCTCTTCGCTCAGGCTTGGGCAAGAGATGTTCACGATTCCTGGGCTTTAGAAATTGTGTCCCAAGGATATCTTTTGGACTTCAAAGACTCCCCCCCAAGCGGGAGATTTCACATTTCTCAATTGTCTGCAAACCAGACAAAGAGAGAGGTGTTCTTACGCTGTGTAGAAGACCTACATACCATGGGAGTGATCCGCCCAGTTCCAAGAGCGGAACAAGGGCTAGGTTTTTACTCCAACCTGTTTGTGGTTCCCAAAAAAGAGGGAACTTTCAGACCGATCTTGGATCTCAAAATTCTAAACAAATTCTTCCTCTGATCCAGGAGGGTCAATATATGACTACCGTGGATTTAAAGGATGCGTATCTACACATCCCTATTCACAGAGATCATCATCAATTCCTCAGATTCGCCTTTCTGGACAGGCATTACCAGTTTGTGGCCCTTCCTTTCGGGTTGGCCACGGCTCCCAGAATTTTCACAAAGGTGCTAGGGTCCCTTTTGGCGGTTCTAAGACCGCGGGGTATAGCAGTGGCACCTTATCTAGATGACATCTTAATTCAGGCGTCGACTTTCCAGCTAGCCAAGTCTCACACGGACATCGTGTTGGCTTTTCTGAGATCTCACGGATGGAAGGTGAACATAAAAAAGAGTTCTCTCGTCCCTCTCACAAGAGTTTCCTTCCTATGGACTTTGATAGATTCGGTAGAAATGAAAATATTTCTGACGGAGGTCAGAAAATCAAAACTTTTAATCACTTGCCGAGCTCTTCATTCCATTCCTCGGCCATCAGTGGCTCAGTGTATGGAGGTAATCGGACTCATGGTAGCTGCAATGGACATAGTTCCTTTGGCCCGCCTACACCTCAGATCACTGCAACTATGCATGCTCAAACAGTGGAATAGGGATTATGCAGATTTATCTCCTCAACGGCATCTGGACCAAGAGACCAGAGATTCTCTTCTCTGGTGGTTGTCTCAGGACCACCTGTCTCAGGGAATGTGTTTCCGCAGGCCAGAGGGGCTCATAGTAACGACAGATGCCAGCCTGCTAGGCTGGGGTGCAGTCTGGAAATCCCTGAAAGCACAGGGCTTATGGTCTTGAGAGGAATCTCTCCTCCCGATAAACATTCTAGAACTGAAAAATAGTGCTATTTCATCCCAAAATAACCACTGTATTGCTGCTATTTGAGGTCAATTCTTAACACCCAGATTCGTGTAACCCCTATACCCCGAGGATTCCCACCAGTTACTGGATTCTCCTGTCCTACTGTTGTCGCATCGCTGCCCCGGGCTAGAAAGAGAGCCAGGTATCTGCCAGCAGCCAGGAGGCCAACTCACCTGTAAGACTGTTAGTCCAGCACCTCCGGAGGGTCGGGGCTCCGCTCCGGAGTGCTGGCTGTGTGGGCGCAGTGTTCCAGGAGAGACTGTCACTGTGCGCAGTGCGGGCCCTCGCCCCTTACCCGCTTTCTGGACTCCGTCCGGGGCTGAGGTGTAGGCGCCTTCCTCTGTGACTGCCCGGAACGGCGGTTAGATGGACCCGAGTCCCCGACCGCAACCTTGTCTCCAGGATCGCTAAGCTCACAGCAGGAACTTGTACAGTCCAGGAGAGGGAGAGGAGGCACGAACGGCGGCCATCTCAAACCCCCCCCCCCCCTCGGACCTGCAGACTATCAGCAAGTGAGCTCCAACGGGGACTGTTTGTGCCACTTCAGAGCATGGCCTGGCAATGTGAACACTGAGTTTGCCTTCGGCCGCGGAGGAGTCCCGGAAAGTGCCTGAGTACCGGCACATCTCGATGTACAGCTGAAACGGATTCCCAAACAGAAAGCTCTGCAGAGAGAGCGCGAACGGCCGCTATCTTGGGCCTACCAACTCTCTACCTTTGGGCCCCTCATATTAGTACCTACTGCCGCACTCACACTACCTACAGCCATCGGTACGTGCCGGGTGTAGGCCCCGGTAGCTACAACACTGCTGACCAGCTGTAAAGACCTGCAGGGCCCTCACGCACGTGGAGTGCACAGGTACTGTTTTGCCTTCTTACCTTCTTCTGGGTCATACTCTGTTTCACCCCACCCTAGCCTTAAACAACCGTTAGCACTAAGGTGCCCTTCCTTTACTTTTATCCTGCCAAGCCAACACTTCTGTTCTTTGAGGAACTGTTCAACCTGGATACCATTTGCTCCCTGTGAGGCCCCCTAAGCTGAAACCCAGACCTAGGCTTATAAGTGACATTCTAACACCCTGGGGATTGCTTCACATTTTTTGATTACTGCTTCACATAACCCTCTGGGCAACAGAACTATTGTTTCCAAACTCATATTTCTGCTGCTGCGTCAGCATCTGTGTCTCTGCTCCTCTGGAGCAGAGTGGAGTGTATTATTTATGTATATGTAGGTTGCATTAACACACAACTTGTCTCAGGCTTTCTAAGCACCCCACATCCTATCACTTACACCCACAATTCCCCTCCCTTTGCTTCCCAGAGTTAGGTGGTCACACGCATAATTCCTTACACATTCCCCTTGGTTTACTGCTGCTGTGCCAACTAATGTGACTCTTGGGTCACAATTTGTTTTACCCCACTCCATTCTTAACCATAAGTCAGTGCTGAGGAGCCCTTCCCCTACTTATACCTACCAAGCCCAAACTGCTATTCTAGGGACTGCCTATTCTGGACTTCATCTGCCCCCTGTGTGGCCCCCAAGGATAAACCCCAAACTGAGACTTATAAGTGGCACTCTTACCCCTTGGGGATTGCTTTACAAACTGACCATCCTCTTTAATAATCCCTTGGGTCTCAGATTTTTTGGTGTCAATCTCAAATCTCTGCTGCTGCGTCAGCTTAAGTATCTCTGCCGCCCTGGTGTAGAGTGGAGTGTATTGTATTCTATTTTTGTGTATTTGCGGGTCTCACTCACACACACCTTGAAAGAAGTATTGTATGTACCTTACATCCTGTAATTCACACTCTTGCCTCCCCTTCTCCTGCCAATTAAAATTAGGTGGCCTTACATATAGTTATTCTATATTTTGTACATTTAACTGCTTGCTTTTCCTTTTGCAGCTCACATGTATTCTCTCCCCAATTTTATAATGTTCTCCATTTCCTGTGTATCTGCATAAAATACTGGGTTAACACTGTATTGTTAATAAGTGGTTAGGCTCATACTCGCAACACCAGGGGCACCGGTTATCTGAGTGCTTGGGGGTGTAGGCCGCTCTATCTGGATCCCCCTTTGCACCTCCCCCTTTCCGACCCAGCTTGTCTGGGTTGGTCACGTCCCCTACCCTTTTCCCTTCCTTCTGGTCGTATCCCCCTCCCCGAGGTGCATGGGGGTTCCTGGGACCTCCTTACCTTCTCTTGGAGGAGGTTACAGAGTTGACTTTCCCTGAGCCGTTGGCTCAGAGATAAGCCATCATGTTCTAAGCATCAATACTATATGTGGATTGGACCTAGCCCCGCTCTCTTTATCTTTTATATATCTCTGTATTGCAGTATTTATCCTTAGATGTTATAACCTTTCTCCAACATAGGTGTGTCCGGTCCACGGCGTCATCCTTACTTGTGGGATATTCTCTTCCCCAACAGGAAATGGCAAAGAGCCCAGCAAAGCTGGTCACATGATCCCTCCTAGGCTCCGCCTACCCCAGTCATTCTCTTTGCCGTTGTACAGGCAACATCTCCACGGAGATGGCTTAGAGTTTTTTAGTGTTTAACTGTAGTTTTTATTTTAAAACGTTTTTGTACTTTGTTATCAAGTTTATGCCTGTTTAACATGTCTGAACTACCAGATAGACTGTGTTCTGAATGTGGGGAAGCCAGGATTCCTATTCATTTAAATAAATGTGATTTATGTGATAATGACAATGATGCCCAAGATGATTCCTCAAGTGAGGGGAGTAAGCATGGTACTGCATCATTCCCTCCTTCGTCTACACGAGTCTTGCCCACTCAGGAGGCCCCTAGTACATCTAGCGCGCCAATACTCCTTACTATGCAACAATTAACGGCTGTAATGGATAATTCTGTCAAAAACATTTTAGCCAAAATGAACCCTTGTCAGCGTAAGCGTGGCTGCTCTGTTTTAGATACTGAAGAGCATGACGACGCTGATATTAATATCTCTGAAGGGCCCCTAACCCAGTCTGATGGGGCCAGGGAGGTTTTGTCTGAGGGAGAAATTACTGATTCAGGGAACATTTCTCAACAGGCTGAACCTGATGTGATTGCATTTAAATTTAAGTTGGAACATCTCCGCATTCTGCTTAAGGAGGTATTATCCACTCTGGATGATTGTGAAAAGTTGGTCATCCCAGAGAAACTATGTAAAATGGACAAGTTCCTAGAGGTGCCGGGGCTCCCAGAAGCTTTTCCTATACCCAAGCGGGTGGCGGACATTGTTAATAAAGAATGGGAAAGGCCCGGTATTCCTTTCGTCCCTCCCCCCATATTTAAAAAATTGTTTCCTATGGTCGACCCCAGAAAGGACTTATGGCAGACAGTCCCCAAGGTCGAGGGAGCGGTTTCCACTTTAAACAAACGCACCACTATACCCATAGAGGATAGTTGTGCTTTCAAAGATCCTATGGATAAAAAATTAGAAGGTTTGCTTAAAAAGATGTTTGTTCAGCAGGGTTACCTTCTACAACCAATTTCATGCATTGTCCCTGTCGCTACAGCCGCATGTTTCTGGTTCGATGAGCTGATAAAGACGCTCGATAGTGATTCTCCTCCTTATGAGGAGATTATGGACAGAATCAATGCTCTCAAATTGGCTAATTCTTTCACCCTAGACGCCACTTTGCAATTGGCTAGGTTAGCGGCTAAGAATTCTGGGTTTGCTACTGTGGCGCGCAGAGCGCTTTGGTTGAAATCTTGGTCGGCTGATGCGTCTTCCAAGAACAAGCTACTAAACATTCCTTTCAAGGGGAAAACGCTGTTTGGCCCTGACTTGAAAGAGATTATCTCTGATATCACTGGGGGTAAGGGCCACGCCCTTCCTCAGGATCGGCCTTTCAAGGCAAAAAATAGACCTAATTTTCGTCCCTTTCGTAAAAACGGACCAGCCCAAAGTGCTACGTCCTCTAAGCAAGAGGGTAATACTTCTCAAGCCAAGCCAGCTTGGAGACCAATGCAAGGCTGGAACAAGGGAAAGCAGGCTAAGAAACCTGCCACTGCTACCAAGACAGCATGAAATGTTGGCCCCCGATCCGGGACCGGATCTGGTGGGGGGCAGACTCTCTCTCTTCGCTCAGGCTTGGGCAAGAGATGTTCTGGATCCTTGGGCGCTAGAAATAGTCTCCCAAGGTTATCTTCTGGAATTCAAGGGACTTCCCCCAAGGGGGAGGTTCCACAGGTCTCAGTTGTCTTCAGACCACATAAAAAGACAGGCATTCTTACATTGTGTAGAAGACCTGTTAAAAATGGGAGTGATTCATCCTGTTCCATTAAGAGAACAAGGGATGGGGTTCTACTCCAATCTGTTCATAGTTCCCAAAAAAGAGGGAACGTTCAGACCAATCTTAGATCTCAAGATCTTAAACAAGTTTCTCAAGGTTCCATCGTTCAAGATGGAAACCATTCGAACTATTCTTCCTTCCATCCAGGAAGGTCAATTCATGACCACGGTGGATTTAAAGGATGCGTATCTACATATTCCTATCCACAAGGAACATCATCGGTTCCTAAGGTTCGCATTCCTGGACAAACATTACCAGTTCGTGGCGCTTCCTTTCGGATTAGCCACTGCTCCAAGGATTTTCACAAGGGTACTAGGGTCCCTTCTAGCTGTGCTACGACCAAGGGGCATTGCGGTAGTACCTTACTTGGACGACATTCTGATTCAAGCGTCGTCCCTTCCTCAAGCAAAGGCTCACACGGACATCGTCCTGGCCTTTCTCAGATCTCACGGTTGGAAAGTGAACGTGGAAAAGAGTTCCCTATCCCCGTCAACAAGGGTTCCCTTCTTGGGAACAATTATAGACTCCTTAGAAATGAGGATTTTTCTGACAGAGGTCAGAAAAACAAAACTTCTAGACTCTTGTCGGATACTTCATTCCGTTCCTCTTCCTTCCATAGCTCAGTGCATGGAAGTGATCGGGTTGATGGTAGCGGCAATGGACATAGTTCCTTTTGCGCGCATTCATCTAAGACCATTACAACTGTGCATGCTCAGTCAGTGGAATGGGGACTATACAGACTTGTCTCCGAAGATACAAGTAAATCAGAGGACCAGAGACTCACTCCGTTGGTGGCTGTCCCTGGACAACCTGTCACAAGGGATGACATTCCGCAGACCAGAGTGGGTCATTGTCACGACCGACGCCAGTCTGATGGGCTGGGGCGCGGTCTGGGGATCCCTGAAAGCTCAGGGTCTTTGGTCTCGGGAAGAATCTCTTCTACCGATAAATATTCTGGAACTGAGAGCGATATTCAATGCTCTCAAGGCTTGGCCTCAGCTAGCGAGGACCAAGTTCATACGGTTTCAATCAGACAACATGACAACTGTAGCGTACATCAACCATCAGGGGGGAACAAGGAGTTCCCTAGCGATGGAAGAAGTGACCAAAATTATTCTATGGGCGGAGTCTCACTCCTGCCACCTGTCTGCTATCCACATCCCAGGAGTGGAAAATTGGGAAGCGGATTTTCTGAGTCGTCAGACATTGCATCCGGGGGAGTGGGAACTCCATCCGGAAATCTTTGCCCAAGTCACTCACCTGTGGGGCATTCCAGACATGGATCTGATGGCCTCTCGTCAGAACTTCAAAGTTCCTTGCTACGGGGCCAGATCCAGGGATCCCAAGGCGGCTCTAGTGGATGCACTAGTAGCACCTTGGACCTTCAAACTAGCTTATGTGTTCCCGCCATTTCCTCTCATCCCCAGGCTGGTAGCCAGGATCAATCAGGAGAGGGCGTCGGTGATCTTGATAGCTCCTGCGTGGCCACGCAGGACTTGGTATGCAGATCTGGTGAATATGTCATCGGCTCCACCTTGGAAGCTACCTTTGAGACGAGACCTTCTTGTTCAGGGTCCGTTCGAACATCCGAATCTGGTTTCACTCCAGCTGACTGCTTGGAGATTGAACGCTTGATTTTATCGAAGCGAGGATTCTCAGATTCTGTTATCGATACTCTTGTTCAGGCCAGAAAGCCTGTAACTAGAAAGATTTACCACAAAATTTGGAAAAAATATATCTGTTGGTGTGAATCTAAAGGATTCCCTTGGGACAAGGTTGAGATTCCTAGGATTCTATCCTTCCTTCAAGAAGGATTGGAAAAAGGATTATCTGCAAGTTCCCTGAAGGGACAGATTTCTGCCTTGTCGGTGTTACTTCACAAAAAGCTGGCAGCTGTGCCAGATGTTCAAGCCTTTGTTCAGGCTCTGGTTAGAATCAAGCCTGTTTACAAACCTTTGACTCCTCCTTGGAGTCTCAATTTAGTTCTTTCAGTTCTTCAGGGGGTTCCGTTTGAACCCTTACATTCCGTTGATATTAAGTTATTATCTTGGAAAGTTTTGTTTTTAGTTGCAATTTCTTCTGCTAGAAGAGTTTCAGAATTATCTGCTCTGCAGTGTTCTCCTCCTTATCTGGTGTTCCATGCAGATAAGGTGGTTTTACGTACTAAACCTGGTTTTCTTCCAAAGGTTGTTTCTAACAAAAACATTAACCAGGAGATTATCGTACCTTCTCTGTGTCCGAAACCAGTTTCAAAGAAGGAACGTTTGTTGCACAATTTGGATGTTGTTCGCGCTCTAAAATTCTATTTAGATGCTACAAAGGATTTTAGACAAACATCTTCCTTGTTTGTTGTTTATTCAGGTAAAAGGAGAGGTCAAAAAGCAACTTCTACCTCTCTCTCTTTTTGGATTAAAAGCATCATCAGATTGGCTTACGAGACTGCCGGACGGCAGCCTCCCGAAAGAATCACAGCTCATTCCACTAGGGCTGTGGCTTCCACATGGGCCTTCAAGAACGAGGCTTCTGTTGATCAGATATGTAGGGCAGCGACTTGGTCTTCACTGCACACTTTTACCAAATTTTACAAGTTTGATACTTTTGCTTCTTCTGAGGCTATTTTTGGGAGAAAGGTTTTGCAAGCCGTGGTGCCTTCCATTTAGGTGACCTGATTTGCTCCCTCCCTTCATCCGTGTCCTAAAGCTTTGGTATTGGTTCCCACAAGTAAGGATGACGCCGTGGACCGGACACACCTATGTTGGAGAAAACAGAATTTATGTTTACCTGATAAATTACTTTCTCCAACGGTGTGTCCGGTCCACGGCCCGCCCTGGTTTTTTTAATCAGGTCTGATAATTTATTTTCTTTAACTACAGTCACCACGGTACCATATGGTTTCTCCTATGCAAATATTCCTCCTTAACGTCGGTCGAATGACTGGGGTAGGCGGAGCCTAGGAGGGATCATGTGACCAGCTTTGCTGGGCTCTTTGCCATTTCCTGTTGGGGAAGAGAATATCCCACAAGTAAGGATGACGCCGTGGACCGGACACACCGTTGGAGAAAGTAATTTATCAGGTAAACATAAATTCTGTTTTTCTAGGTAGTCCTTTTGCATTAACAATTATTTCTACAGGTCCTGAAGTGGTCAAGGTGATTAATTTTTTTTTTGCAGTTTGCAGCTGCTCTATAGAGGCAATAGCCATGCCACACGCATCTAGAAGGAATCCCAGAACCCCTGCAGCAATCAAAAAAACTGTGCTCGATCATTTCTCTCAGCCCATAAAGGACCCTCTCCCTATGCGGAAGACAGTAAGCGACCCCGAGTCGCAAGATGAGGACTCCCAATCAAGCTCCCAATCGGGAGCCCACTTAAACCATTACATCACGGAGAGCACACTACAAAAGATGCTTTCGGCTCAAACTAAATCTATCACAGCCGAGATTCAGAGGAGCTCAGCGGAACTCAGGAAAGACATAGCGGAGATGGGCGACAGGATTGATACTCTGGAGAGACAACATGATGACCTCGCCACAGTCAACTCTAACATCCTAGCATACGCTGAAAACTTGGCAGAACAGATCTCTCAGCTTGAATTAAAACTGGCCGATGTGGAAGATAGGGCCAGAAGAAATAATATATACGGTTTAGAGGCATACCTGAGTCAGTTCTGCCGGGAGATCTACAGGAATTTCTCACATCCCTCTACACTGCTCTGCTTGGCCCCCTGGAGGGCGATAGTCACAACATGGAGCAAGCGCATAGGGCTCTTAGGCCGAGGTCAATGTCTTCAGACAAGCCACGAGATGTGGTGGTTTGCTTCCATAATTACAAATTTAAGGACCGCCTGATGCAGGCGTCCTATAATAAACCCAGTCTACCTGATAACCTCAAGGATATTCAGCTCCTTCCGGATCTCTCATCGCACACGCTGCAACAACGAAGATTATATGCCCCTATCACTGCACAACTCCGAAAGGCCAACATCAAGTACAGGTGGGGATTCCCCACTAAATTAATAGTGACAAAGGACAATCGGTCTCATGTTGTCTCTTCCCCTGCGGTGGGCAGCACTCTCCTGACTACTTGGGGCCTGCAGCCTGCAGTGGAACCTCAGACAGTCTCCCAGTCTAGGCTACGTGTCTCAGCCCCAGCATGGTCTGTCAAAGAGCAGAGGCCTAAGCGCCAGAAACCCAATTCACCTGACCACACCCCGAGGCCTCAAGCCTCACCTACTTGATGGTCTTTTGTTACACCTGTTTGAATGTTAATTGATTTTTGCTAACATTTTTTATTCTGTATGCAGTTGTTTATGTTTAATTATTAGGTGCAGTGCAGGTTGGCTGGCCTCTGACTGGACGATTGCATGAGAAGTAAGTTAATACCCACATGGCAGAATGTCATGGCTGTTATGCGACCCGGCCAGACTGGTTGCCACCCTGCATTTCTTCTGAGAGTGGGGCTATGTGTTTATTAGCCCTACCCTATTAGTTTGGTTTAGCTCCCCCCCCAGACTTCGGAACCCACGTTTGGGTCCCACTTAGGTGGACTATTTCCACCAGCCTCCCCCTGTCCTTGATCCCCTTTCCTACACCTTTCACCCTCCCCACTGACCTTTCCTTATCTCTAATCCTTAAATGTTCGTTGTTTCTTCATGGCGCCCCTTAGATTCTTGACACTAAATGTAAGGGGTCTAAACACCTTTGGCAAACGAAGCCTGCTATCTAGAACGCTAAAATTCCACAAGGCCGATGTGGCCTTCCTTCAGGAAACATACCTTTTAAGAGATTCCTCCCCCGGCCCGTCACTCCGTGACTACCCTGTAGTAAAAACTGCCTCTTATTCTAAGAAGGCTAGAGACATAGCTATCTTGATTAACAAAAGAGTGGCCTTTGAGCCTCTCCATGAGATTACAGATCCACAGGCTAGGTACCTTACCCTGATATGTAACCAGGACCATGTCACATACACCTTAGTATCCGTATATTTGCCTAACACCCTTGAACCCAGATGTCTAAAGAAAATTTTACGTAAAGTGGACCAGGTCCGACAGGGTAGGGTCATTTTAGCAGGAGATCTGAACATGGTGTGGGATGGCGGCCTTGATAGACAGACAAAGTCACCTAAAAAGAGTCCCCCTAGCCCAGAGACCACTTGTCGGAGATTTCGGGAACTTATGTCCCAGTTTAATCTATTTGATGTTTGGAGATCTCTACACCCTCTAGACAGAGACTTTACTCACTACTCCATACCCCACTCCACACACTCCAGACTAGACTATGTGTTTTGCCACCCAGACTCCCTGGATCTTATACTCTCCACAAAGATTTGTGCGTGCCCATGGTCAGATCATGACATGGTTCTAATGGATCTAGAGTCACAGGACACCACCAGATCCAGACCTAACTGGAAGCTTCCCCACACCCTATGATCCGACATTCCCTTTAGAGAGGAACTTAGGAAAGAAATAAGCTTCACTTTGCAAATTAACGACACCCCAGGGATGCGAAGAGATATACTTTGGGGGGCCTTTAAGGCCACCACTAGAGGTTACTTTATCCGAAAAAAAGCCCATTTGAGGAAACAGGCAGGTCTCTCCTTATCCCAGGCCCACCGCAAATTAAGGGAACTCAACTCACAAATATCGATGAGGAGATTAGAGATTTGAGGAGACATATATGTAAGCTAGAATACATTAAGACCCAAAATAACTTACTTAAGCTGAAACAGCTATTTTACTCTAAGGGTAACAAAGCAGACGCGCTCTTAGCTAACAAATTAAGACACCGTACTATCATCTCTTGTATTCACAAGATTAAAAAAGGTGCTCAGTCCTTTAAACTCCCATCACAAATTGGCCAACGGTTCAACGAGTACTATTCGACCCTATATAATATTCAAAATGACGCTTCATTCCAGCCAACCCCGTCGGAGGCTATAGGTCCTTTCCTGCGCTCCTTAAAATTACCCACCTTAGAGGAGACCACTATTGACAGTTTAGATAGTCCTATTATACCCCAAGAGGTTAAATTTGTTGTCAAAAATCTGAAGTCTCTCAAGGCCCCCGGACCGGACGGTTTCACCGCGATCTTTTACAAGACATTCCTGCGAGAGATTGCCCCCTCCCTGACCGGGTTCTATAACTTGGCTATGGACGAGGGTAGGTTCCAAAGGGAGTTTCTAGAAGCCTCTATCATAACGATTCTCAAGCCCAACAAGGACCCGACCCTCTGCGCTAGCTATAGGCCCATATCTCTAATCAACACCAACGTTAAAATATATGCAAAAATCCTGGCCAATAGGCTCGCGAAACTTCTCCCCACGCTTATTAACCCTGACCAGGTTGGTTTCATACCCGGAAGGGAAGGCCCCGACAACACGAGAAGACTCCTCAATATTCTCCTAGAAGCCAAAAGACTTAACAAACCAATAGCCGTGCTTACTCTTGACGCTGAGAAAGCGTTTGACCGGGTTCGGTGGGATTTCTTGTGGGAGGTACTAGCGGCCTTTCGCTTCCCGGTTTCCATTATCCAAGCGGTGCGGGCTTTATATTCGGCCCCCACGGCCTCAGTCAGAGGTCTGGGGTTTCACTCCTCTCCCTTCCCTATCTCTAATGGCACCCGGCAGGGATGCCCCCTTTCACCCATTCTATTTGCGCTGGCCATAGAACCCCTAGCAGCTGCTATTAGAGCGGATAGAAAAATGTCTGGAGTTACCCTCCATGGAACAGTTCACAAAGTGGCTTTGTTCGCAAACCATACTACCATATTCTCTGCAAACCCCCTACGCGAGTTCCCTAGGCTCTTATCCATACTGGACACTTTCAGTGGCCTATCCTTCTATAGACTAAACCAATCCAAATCGGAACTCTACACGCAGGGCTTATCAGAGCTAGTTACCAACTCCCTACGAGACAAATATAATTTTGTCGTTAACAATGCATATATCTCTCATCTAGGAGTTAAGCTATCTAACTCCATTCCCAACCTAATTTAGAATAACTATAAGCCCCTCTTAACTGAATTGCATACTCTGACCAAGCAGTGGAATTATAGATGTATCTCTTGGCTCGGTCGGGTAGCAGCCCTTAAAATGAGCTATCTTCCAAAACTGTTAGGATATGTTAAATTGTTTTAGAGAACACTACTACTACAGCTTACTGCTTATGCAGGACCACTCAGTCTCACA
Organism: Bombina bombina; assembly: GCF_027579735.1. Lineage (NCBI taxonomy): Eukaryota > Metazoa > Chordata > Amphibia > Anura > Bombinatoridae > Bombina > Bombina bombina. Next base: position 874,552,866 of record NC_069500.1, read on the forward strand.
CCTTACCTCGGATTCCCACAGATTGAATTTAAGGGAACCCTGATATGCTCATTGATCTGAGGGTCACTACAGCAGGGTAGCTGAGTGAAAACGGAACCTTCACGCAACAGTAACTGCTAGCAGCAGAAAAGAGAGTAAATTTTAAAGGAATGTAACTTCAACAGTAGTGAAAGAGTTAATCACTGCAGGTGCCTTGAATCACACACACTAGCAGTGTAAAATAGATTATGCAGCAGGCTTTAGCAAACACACCAAAATTCACACAGTACTTTGTTATCTAGATAAATCAAGCTGTGGGCATTATGAAAACCATACTTTGATAATGATTATTGGTTATTTCCAAACTTGTTCAATCAGAGTATAAGATGCTGTGCTTATCTCATGAAACAGGTAAAGTTGAGGTTAAATGCAAACAGTTCTTTTCAAGCAGAATGAAGGTCAATTTTTATAAGGATTAGTATAAACTTAGGCAGTCCGTAAATGAGAGATGGTAGCAATATGAATGTTTGTCACAGTTATTTGTATGCAAGTTGGTAATTAGAAGTAATAGTTTAGTGCATATTTGATATCTGAAGCGAATATGAATGTCCAGCAACAGAGAGTTACACAGTTAATATAGCAAGCATAAGTGTAATGATGTTGCAGCGATACACACAGTTCATACAATGCAATATATACAGACCAGTATTACAGGAGATGGCAATTGAGCAGAGTAATACTGTTACCAGACCGCAACAAGGCCCAGCGGTATCACAGTGAGCTTGACAGAGATCCGCGGCGGGAGAATGTCGGGCGTGACGTCACACGCTGCAGGGAGTAACTTCAATACAGGAGAGAGACTGAGAAATCTCTGAATGAATAAACGATGGAAATCTTCAGGCACAAAAGAGCATCTGCAGGTTGATTCAAGTAGGCATAAACTCAGGGTGAGTTTAGAGAGCAATAAGTTGAAATACAAAGTTGTATAAACGGCTAGGTCTCTTCAGAAGCAGCTTAACACTGAGCAACAAATTACCAAGCAATGAGTTCTGTTAGGAGGAGCCTTAAATAGGGCTAGTGAGTTCAGTTTCTTAAAGGTACAGCAAGAAAAGAGATAAATCCCTGACAAAAACTGACATATGTCATGAGATGCCTTCCTATCAGAGTACCTAGATCTCTTCTTACCCAGTTTCAAGGTGCCTGCACCAAATATATATGGCAGAATAAACCTCCACGAGTGGCTCACAAACTTCTGCAGTTCCCCAGAATGCACGGAGGAGTGGCCTCCCCATCTATTTCCAGATACTATGAAGCCGCCATGCTTACGCACATTACCCAATGGGGAGTAAGGAATTCTGATAGTAGATGGAGGTCAATTGAACAGGATTCCCTACCTTTTGACCTCATCCTGAGGAACTTGATATGAACCCCTCCTCACTGTCGGAGATCCTTGGGGATAGAGAACCAGATAATCTGAGAATGCTTAGCTTCTTGGGAGCAGCTGAGACACTGCCCCCAGGTGGCCCCCCACCCATCCCCCATCACTTCATTAACTGGCCTTCTCTCTGGCCTTCCAGATTCTCACCCTTTGACATGGCAGAGACTAGGTGTCTCGAGAGTGGCAGACCTTTGGTCCTCATCTCCTTGCGATTTGTTTGTGCCCTTTGCCCAAATAGGGGACTCTTCGCCTCCCCCGCCCTGCATGCGATTCGAATATGTTAGGGTCCTCAGCTTTCTATCAAGCTGGGGTTTTAAACCATCTCTATCCCGGCCTTTAACCATTTGGGAAGCCAGATGGCAGCAGGGACTAAGGCTGGGCAAGCCACTATCTCTCCATTATTCCATCATGGAGGGAGCCACCCCTACAGACAAGGCAATACACATCACCAAATGGGAGCAGAAACTTGAGTTCACTGCCCCCACTAAAGAATGGCACCGCACACTACTCCTCACAAATAAAACACTTCATTGTGTCACTATGCACAAGACTTACATTAAATTGCTTACACAATGGTATTTTGTGCCTACCAGATTAGCAGCAATTTTCCCCGAAACATCCCCGATCTGCTGGAGAGGTTGCGGCATGGTAGGAGACATGACGCACACTTGGTGGTCTTGCCCCAAGCTGAGGCCCACCTGGATCAAATGCTTTTCAAACTTATCGAATATGGGTATTTCTCTCCCCTGCACCCCAGAAGTTGCCTTACTCCATGTGGGTACTTGTAAACTCCCCAGACACTACACTTCATTAAGCATCTATCTCCTTTCAGCGGTTAAACTTCACATTGCCAAAGCTTGGAAGAGAATTAACCCTCCATCTTGGTCTGACATTACTCAAACCATGGCCTTTATCTACACCATGGAAAAACCTATATACTACTCCAGGGGTAGAGTTGACTTCTTTGAACTAGTGTGGGCAGAATGGAAGAACAGGTTTGATACGACATGGCTCCCTAACTTTGAGACCTAAGACTTTGTATCTTCGCCTAGTAGTGTCGGTACGTCATCCCACACCTTCTCAGTTTTTACTAGTGTTCATTGTAGGCCCATATCCGGTACCCTAGGTCCTGCTTCCCCTTCCTCCCCCCCCTCTTTTCTCCTTGGATGACCCCCTTCCCCCCCCCCCCTCCCCTCTTTACTTATTTTTGATTCTTGTGTAAAATTTGTTATCCCTCTATGTTGGATATAGAGGCTACATACATTTATAAGATCTCTTGTCGTACGCACTGTGTTTTCTTATGTATCCAATATTTATGTTTGTCACTGGAATAGTACGCTTTGGTCGTACTAATGCTGTACTTGTTTATTTTATTTGAAAAACTAATAAAGTATTTCCTAAGTCGTCAGACTTTTCATCAGGGGGAGTGGGAGCTCCATCCGGAGGTATTTGCCCAGCTGACTCAGCTATGGGGCACACCAGAATTGGATCTGATGGCGTCCCGACAGAACGCCAAACTTCCTTGTTACAGGTCCAGGTCCCGGGATCCCCAGGCGGTACTGACAGATGCTCTAGCAGTGCCCTGGTCCTTCAATCTGGCTTATGTATTTCCACCGTTTCCTCTCCTCCCATGTCTGGTTGCCAGAATCAAGCAGGAGAGAGCTTCGGTGATTCTGATAGCGCCTGCGTGGCCACGCAGGACTTGGTATGCAGACCTGGTGGACATGTCATCTGTTCCACCGTGGACTCTGCCAATGAGGCAGGACCTTCTAATCCAAGGTCCATTCAAGCATCCAAATCTAATTTCTCTGCATCTGACTGCTTGGAGATTGAACGCCTGATTCTATCAAAGCATGGTTTCTCTGAGTTGGTCATTGATACCCTGATTCAGGCTAGAAAGCCTGTCACCAGGAAAATCTATCATAAGATTTGGAGCAGATATCTTTGTTGGTGTGAATCCAAGGGTTACTCATGGAGTAAGATTAGGATTCCTAGAATTTTGTCCTTTCTCCAAGAAGGATTGGAGAAGGGATTATCAGCTAGTTCCTTAAAAGGACAAATATCTGCTTTGTCTATTCTTTTACACAAACGTCTGGCAGATGTCCCAGACGTTCAAGCGTTTAGTCAGGCCTTGGTCAGGATCAAGCCTGTATTTAAACCTGTTGCTCCACCATGGAGCGTAAATTTGGTTCTTAATGTTCTTCAAGGGGTTCCGTTTGAACCTATGCATTCCATAGATATTAAGCTTCTATCTTGGAAAGTTTTGTTTTTAGTAGCTATCTCTTCGGCTCGAAGAGTTTTTGAGTTATCTGCTTTACAGTGTGACTCACCTTACCTAGTTTTCCATGCAGATAAGGTGGTTTTGCGTACCAAACCTGGGTTCCTTCCTAAGGTTGTTTCTAATAGGAATATCAATCAGGAGATTGTTGTTCCTTCTCTGTGTCCTAATCCTTCATTAAAGAAAGAACGTCTGTTGCACAATCTTGATGTGGTTCGTGCTTTAAAGTTCTACTTACAAGCAACTAAAGATTTCCGTCAAACATCTTCATTGTTTGTTGTTTTTTCTGGTAAACGGAGAGGTCAAAAGGCTACGGCTACCTCTCTTTCATTTTGGCTGAAAAGCATCATCCATTTGGCTTATGAGACTGCTGGCCAGCAGCCTCCTGAAAGAATTACTGCTCATTCTACTAGAGCAGTGGCTTCCACGTGGGCTTTTAAAAATGAGGCTTCTGTTGAACAGATTTGTAAGGCGCCGACTTGGTCTTCGCTTCATACTTTTTCCAAATTTTCCAAATTCAATACTTTTGCTTCTTCGGAGGCTATTTTTGGGAGAAAGGTTTTACAAGCAGTGGTGCCTTCCGTTTAGGGTACCTGTCTTGTCCCTCCCTTCATCCGTGTCCTAAAGCTTTGGTATTGGTATCCCACAAGTATGGATGAATCCGTGGACTCGATACATCTTACAAGAGAAAACAGAATTTATGCTTACCTGATAAATTTCTTTCTCTTGTGATGTATCGAGTCCACGGCCCGCATTGTCTGTTTAAGACAGGTAGTATATTTTTAATTAAAAAATTTCATTCACCACTGCACCCTATAGTTTCTCCTTTTTCTTCCTAGCCTTCGGTCGAATGACTGGGGGGCGGAGCTAAGGGAGGAGCTATATAGACAGGTCCGCTGTGGGTTCTCTCTTTGCCACTTCCTGTAGGGAAGGAGAATATCCCACAAGTATGGATGAATCCGTGGACTCGATACATCACAAGAGAAAGAAATTTATCAGGTAAGCATAAATTCTGTTTTTATCAGATAGTGTTTATATGAGTGTAAATGTATTTATGTTATGTTGTGTTTTATGCAACTTTTTTTTAGCTCTAACCCTTTACATGAGCTTTCAAGTTGCACTAACCTGACAAGCATACGCTGTCTGCATTTATCGTTGCACAAGCATTTCTAGTGAAATGCTTGTGCAATGCTGCCCCCTGCACATTTACAGAAAATCAGCCGCTAGCAGGGGGTGTCAATTAACCCGATCGTATGTGATCGGGTGGACTGCTGTCTGCTGCTTCAGAGGTAACCCGTGGGGCAGTTGCGTGAAGTTGACCTTCACTTTAAACTTTTAATATTACGCCTAATACAAATCAAATTACACTGTTTTCTTCTTAAATGGGAAGAGTCCACAGCTGCATTCATTACTTTTGGGAAATACAGAACCTGGCCACCAGGAGGATGCAAAGACACTCCAGCCAAAGGCTTAAATAATCTCCCCCACTTCCCTCATCCCCCAGTCATTCTTTGCTTTTCGTCACAGGAGGTTGGCAGAGAAGTGTCAGAAGTTCGAGATAGTTTTCCTGCGAAACCATCCTGACTCATGTTAAAGGGACAGTCAACACCAGAATTTTTGTTGTTTTAAAAGATAGATAATCCCTTAATTACCAATTCCCCAGTTTTGCATAACCAACACAGTTATAATTATGCACATTTTACCTCCGTAATTAACTTGTATCTAAGCCTCAGCAGTCTGCCCCCATATTTCAGTTCTTTTGACAGACTTGCAATTTAGCCAATCAGAGCTGTCTCCATGGTAAATTCACGTGCATGAGCTCAATGTTATCTATATTAAACACATGAACTAATGCCCTTTAGTGGTGAAAAACTATCAAAATGTATTTAGATTAGAGGCAGCCTTCAAGGTCTAAGAAATTAGCATATGAACCTCCTAGGTTTAGCTTTCATCTAAGAATATCAAGAGAACAAAGCAAAATGTTTGATAAAAGTAAATTGGAAAGTTGTTTACATGCCCTATTTGAAACATGAAAGTTTTTTTTGGACTTGACTGTCCCTTTACCAACTCCTTAGTAATCAGCATTGACAAGTTTTGCTGCCTACCTTTATTCACTCAAGTCTATGTCAGAAGCAAGGCTACTATCTGTCACACTTGAAGGTCCGTGTTCCTGTTCCACGGCGTAGATTCCGTTAAGATCGTTTCATTTTACTTCGATATGTGAATGTAATGTTAACATAATAAGATAGGGTCCCAGTGGGAATCATTGGTTAATATACTGATTATTGAACGGGGGGGGGGGGGGGCTTTAATCATTTTTGTTATATATACTTTATAACATTTAAACCTCTAAATTTCTGCCTGTTTCTAAGCCACTAAAGACAGCCTCTTATCACATGCTTTTTTATTAGCTTCTCACAAGATACTGTTAATTCATGTGTGCCACATAGATAACATTGTACTCCCTCCTGTGGAGTTGTGCAGGGCACAGCACTAATTGGCTAAAATACAAGTCAATAGATAATAAATAAATAGCCATGTGATCAGGGGGCTGTCAGAAGAGGCTTAGATACAAAGTAATTACAGAGGTTTAAAGTATATTAATATAAACATAAAACTGGGGAATGTGGGATAAAGGGATTATCTATCTTTTTAAACAATAAACGTTTTGGAGTAGACTGTCCCTTTAAATTACAATTTTCATTGTGCATTTTTGTAAAGTGTGCATCTCCCCCACAAAAATGCAGTATACGTCCCTTAGTGAGACACCCTGTTTTCAGGGTAAAAATTGGCTTATATCATTGACCTTTTTAGAATTGGGCCCTAAGAGAGGTGATAAGGAACTTGATTATTTAACTACCTGCATTAAAGGACTATAACAGTGCTAACAAAAAATCCTCTAATATTTCTCTTGTAAGGTGTATCCAGTCCACGGATCATCCATTACTTGTGGGATATTCTCATTCCCAACAGGAAGTTGCAAGAGGAAACCCACAGCAGAGCTGCAATATAGCTCCTCCCCTAACTGTCATAGCCAGTCATTCTCTTGCAACTCTCAACAAGCAAGGAGGTCGTAAGAGAGAGTGGTTAAATATAGCTAGTTTATTTTCTTTAATCAAAAGTTTGTTATTTTTAAATAGTACCGGAGTTGTGCTATTTTATCTCAGGCAGTAAATAGAAGAAGAATCTGCCCGAGGTTTCTATGATCTTAGCAGGTTGTAACTAAGATCCATTGCTGTTCTCAGATATGTCTGAGGGGATTACACAGATGAGGTAAAACTTCAGTGAGAGAATGGCGTGCAGTTTATTCTGCTATCAGGTATGTGCAGTTATAATTTTTTCTAGAGATGGAAAACACTAGAAAATGCTGCTGATACAGGATTAATGTAAGTTAAGCCTGAATACAGTGATTTAATAACGACTGGTATCATTCTTACTCCCAGGGGTAATACCCTTATGATATTGCAATATAAAACGTTTACTGGCATGTTTAATCTTTTTTATATATGCTTTGGTGATAAAACTTTATTGGGGCCTAGTTTTTCCACATGGCTGGCTTAAATTTTGACTAGAAACAGTTTCCTGAGGCTTTCCACTGTTGTAATATGAGTGGGAGGGGCCTATTTTAGCGCTTTTTTGAGCAGTTAAAATTACAGACTAAGACATCCAGATTCCCTCTAAGGCCCTCTGAATGCTATAGGACATCTCTAAAGGGCCCAAAGGCTTTCCAAAGTCGTTTATTGGGGAAGGTAGGGCTACAGCTTGCTGTGACAGTTGGTTGTGACTGTTAAAAAACTTCTATTTCGTTTTTTTGATCCGTTTTTTGAACTAAGGGGTTAATCATCCATTTGCAAGTGGGTGCAATGCTCTGCTAGCTTATTACATACACTGTAAAAATTTCGTTTAATTTACTGCATTTTTTCACTGTTTTTCAAATTCTGACAAAATTTGTTTCTCTTAAAGGCACAGTACCGTTTTTTATATTTGCTTGTTAACTTGATTTAAAGTGTTTTCCAAGCTTGCTAGTCTCATTGCTAGTCTGTATAAACATGTCTGACATAGAAGAAACTAATTGTTCATTATGTTTAAAAGCCATGGTGGAACCCCCTCTTAGAATGTGTACCAAATGTACTGATTTCATTTTAGGCAATAAAGATCATTTTCTGTCTTTAAAATTTTTTTTATCACCAGAGGAATCTGACGAGGGGGAAGTTATGCCGACTAACTTTCCCCACGTGTCAGACCCTTTGACTCCCGCTTAAGGGACTCACGCTCAAATGGCGCCAAGTACATCTAGGGCGCCCATAGCGTTTACTTTACAAGACATGGCGGCAGTCATGGATAATACACTGTCAGCGGTATTAGCCAGACTACCTGAACTTAGAGGTAAGTGAGATAGCTCTGAGGTGAGACAAAATGCAGAGCATACTGACGCTTTAAGAACCATGTCTGATACTGCCTCACAATATGCAGAAGCTGAGGAAAGAGAGCTTCAGTCAGTGGGTGATGTTAATGACTGAGGAAGATACCTGATTCTAATATTTCTACATTTAAATTTAAGCTTGAACACCTCCGCGTGTTGCTTAGGGAGGTTTTAGCTGCTCTGAATGACTGTGATTCCATTGCAGTGCCAGAGAAATTGTGTAGACTGGATAAATACTTGCAGTGCCGGTGTGTACTGATGTTTTTCCAATACCTAAAAGGTTTACAAAAATTATTAATAAGGAATGGGATAGACCAGGTGTGCCGTTCTCTTCCCCTCCTATTTTTAGAAAAATGTTTCCAATAGACGCCACCACACGGGACTTATGGCAGACAGTCCCTAAGGTGGAGGGAGCAGTTTCTACTCTAGCAAAGCGTACTACTATCCCTGTCGAGGACAGTTGTGCTTTTTTAGATCCAATGGATAAAAAATTAGAAGGTTACCTTAAGAAAATATTTATTCAACAAGGTTTTATCCTACAGCCCCTTGCATGCATTGCCCCTGTCACTGCTGCTGCGGCGTACTGGTTTGAGTCTCTGGAAGAGGCTTTACAGGTAGCGACTCCATTGGATGACATACTTGGCAAACTTAGAGCACTTAAGCTAGCCAATTCTTTTATTTCTGATGCCATTGTTCATTTGACTAAACTAACGGCTAAGAATTCTGGATTTGCTATCCAGGCGCGCAGAACGCTATGGTTTAAATCATGGTCAGCTGACGTGACTTCAAAATCTAAGCTACTTAACATTCCCTTCAAGGGGCAGACCCTATTCGGGCCTGGTTTGAAGGAGACTATTGCTGATATCACTGGAGGAAAAGGTCATGCCCTTCCTCAGGACAGGTCCAAATCTAGGGCCCAATAGTCTAATTTTCGTGCCTTTCAAAACTTCAAGGCAGGTGCGGCATCAACTTCCTCTAATAATAAACAAGAGGGAACTTTTGCTCAATCCAAGACGGTCTGGAGACCAAACCAGACCTGGAAAAAAGGTAAGCAGGTAAAAAAAAAAAGCCTGCGGCTGCCTCTAAAACAGCATTAACGAACGGCCCCCTATCCGGTAACGGATCTAGTAGGGGGCAGACTTTCACTCTTCGCCCAGGCGTGGGCAAGAGATGTTCAGGATCCCTGGGCATTGGAAATTATATCCCAGGGATATCTTCTGGACTTCAAAGCTTCCCCCCCAAAAGGGAGATTTCACCTTTCACAATTATCCGCACACCAGATAAAGAGAGAGGCATTCTTACACTGTGTACGAGACCTCCTAGTTATGGGAGTGAACAGGAACAGGGTTTTTACTCAAATCTGTTTGTGGTTCCCAAAAAAGAGGGAACCTTCAGACCAATTTTGGATCTAAAGATCTTAAACAAATTCCTCAAAGTTCCATTGTTCAAGATGGAAACTATTCGTACCATCCTACCACTGATCCAGGAGGGTCAATATATGACTACAGTAGATCTAAAGGATGCTTATCTTCACATTCCGATACATAAAGATCATCATCGGTTTCTCAGGTTTGCCTTTCAAGATAGGCATTACCAGTTGTAGCTCTTCCCTTGGGATTAGCTACAGCCCCAAGAATCTTTACAAAGGTTCTAGGGTCGCTTATGGCGGTCCTAAGGCCGCGGGGCATAGCAGTAGCCCCTTATTTAGACGACATCCTGATACAGGCGTCAAACTTCCAAATTGCCAAGTCTCATACGGACGTAGTACTGCCATTTCTGAGGTCGCATGGGTGGAAAGTGAACGAGGAAAAGAGTTCTCTATCCCCATTCACAAGAGTTTCCTTTCTAGGGACTCTGATAGATTCTGTAGAAATGAAAATTCACCTGACGGAGTCCAGGTTATCAAAGCTTCTAAATTCCTGCCGGGTTCTTCATTCCATTCCGCGCCCTTCGGTGGCTCAGTGTATGGAAGTAATTGGCTTAATGGTAGCGGCAATGGATATAGTGTCGTTTGCACGCTTACATCTCAGACCGCTGCAACTATGCATGCTCAGTCAGTGGAGCAGGGATTACACAGATTTGTCCCCTCAACTGAATCTGGACCAAGAGACCAGGGATTCTTTTCCCTGGTAGCTATCTCGGGTCCATCTGTCCAAAGGTATGACCTTTCGCAGGCCAGATTGGACAATTGTAACAACAAATGCCAGCCTTCTAGTTTGGGGTGCAGTCTGGAACTTCCTGAAGGCTCAGGGATCGTGGACTCAAGAGGAGTCTCTCCTTCCAATAAATATTCTGGAACTAAGAGCGATATTCAAGGCTCTTCAGGCTTGGCCTCAGTTAGCAACTCTGAGGTACATCAGATTTCAGTCGGACAACATCACGACTGTAGCTTACATCAACCATCAAGGGGGAACAAGAAGTTCCCTAGAGATGTTAGAAGTTTCAAAAATAATTAGCTGGGGAGAGATTCACTCTTGCCACCTATCAGCTATCCATATCCCAGGTGTAGAGCACTGGGAGGCGGATTTTCTAAGTCGTCAGACTTTTCATCCAGGAGAGTGGGAACTCCATCCGGAGGTATTTACACAACTGATTCATCGTTGGGGCAAACCAGAACTGGATGTCATGGCGTCTCGCCAGAACGACAAACTTCCGTGTTACGGATCCAGGTCCAGGGATCCCAAGGCGACACTGATAGATGCTCTAGCAGCGCCCTGGTCTTTCAACCTGGCTTATGTGTTTCCACCGTTTCCTCTGCTCCCTCGACTGATTGCCAAGATCAAGCAGGAGAGAGCATCGGTGATTCTGATAGCGCCTGCGTGGCCACTCAGGACCTGGTATGCAGATCTAGTGGACATGTCATCCTTTCCACCATGGTCTCTGCCTCTGAGACAGGACCTTCTATTTCAGGGTCCTTCCAACCATCCAAATCTAATTTCTCTGCGGCTGACTGCCTAGAGATTGAACGCTTGATTTTATCAAAGCGTGGCTTCTCCGAGTCAGTTATTGATACCTTAATACAGGCACGAAAGCCTGTCACCAGGAAAATTTACCATAAGGTATGGCGTAGATATCTTTATTGGTGTGAATAAAAGGGTTACTCATGGAGTAATGTCAGGATTCTTAGGATATTATCTTTTCTCCAAGAAGGTTTGGAAAAAGGATTGTCAGCTAGTTAAGCGTCTGGCAGATGTTCCAGACGTTCAGGCATTTTGTCAGGCTTTAGTTAGAATCAAGCCTGTGTTTAAACCGGTTGCTCCACCATGGAGCTTAAACTTGGTTCTTAAGGTTCTTCAAGGAGTTCTGTTTGAACCTCTTCATTCCATAGATATCAAACTTTTTTCTTGGAAAGTCCTTTTTTTTGGTAGCTATTTCCTCGGCTCGTAGAGTCTCAGAGTTATCTGCCTTACAATGTGATTCTCCTTACCTGATTTTTCATACGGATAAGGTAGTCCTGCGTACCAAATCTGGGTTCTTACCTAAGGTGGTATCTAACAAGAATATCAATCAAGAGATTGTTGTTCCATCCTTGTGTTACACAATCTGGACGTGGTCCGTGCTTTAAAGTTTTACTTACAAGCTACTAAAGATTTTCGTCAAACATCTGCTTGGTTTGTTGTCTACTCTGGACAGAGGAGAGGTCAAAAGGCTTCGGCAACCTCTCCTTCTTTTTGGCTAAGAAGCTTAATCCGCTTAGCCTATGAGACTGCTGGACAGCAGCCTCCTGAAAGGATTACAGCTCATTCCACTAGAGCTGTGGCTTCCACTTGGGCCTTTAAAAATGAGGCTTCTTTTGAACAGATTTGCAAGGCAGCGACTTGGTCTTCGCTTCATACTTTTTAAAAATTTTGCAAATTTGATACTTTTGCTTCTTCTGAGGCTATATTTGGGAGAAAGGTTTTACAGGCAGTGTTTCCTTCCATTTAAGTTCCTGCCTTGTCCCTCCCTTCATCCGTGTACTTTAGCTTTGGTATTGGTATCCCACAAATAATGGATGATCCGTGGACTGGATACACCTTACAAGAGAAAACACAATTTATGCTTACCTGATAAATTTATTTCTCTTGTGGTGTATCCAGTCCACGGCCCGCCCTGTCATTTTAAGGCAGGTAATTTTTAAATTTAAACTACAGTAACCACTGCACCCTATGGTTCCTCCTTTCTCGGCTTGTTTTCGGTCGAATGACTGGCTATGACAGTTAGGGGAGGAGCTATATTGCAGCTCTGCTGTGGGTTTCCTCTTGCAACTTCCTGTTGGGAATGAGAATATCCCACAAGTAATGGATGATCAGTGGACTGGATACACCACAGGAGAAATAAATTTATCAGGTAAGCATAAATTGTGTTTTTTCACCAATTTTATTATTTTCCTATTGCGTGCATATAAGAATGCATTTAACCTATTCAAGGGAATTAAACACATAAGTATAGTCAGTTCCAGAGCAGTAATACATTACTGGGAACTACTTGAACACATCTGGTAAGCCAATGACAAAAGAAAAAATGTGTGTAGCCACCAATAAGGAACTAGCTCCCAGTAGTTCATTACTGTTACTGAGGATACATAAATATCCTTTTCAACAAAGGTCCTCAAGAGAACTAACTAAAATTTGGACTTTCCTTTACCTTTAAGCAATCAGTATAGCTAAATTATATTACTTGTATATTATGTGCTTGTTTTGGGAGTGGATTGGAGTGGACGGTGCTATACAAACATACATATAGCTCTGTTGCTCAATGTCTCTGTTTTGTTTTTTTTCCCAAATGTTGGCAACTATGTTAAAGGGGTGTCCAAAGAATTTATTTTTCTCTCCATGCCACCTCTCTCCCTTTCTAGCCCATTCCCTATCCCTAACTTGATTTATTTCAGTACTGGGTGGGATTAAACAATGATACGTCTCTTGATTAATCATAATTCTAAGAAATGAAATGTGAGAAAGAGCTAGAGGATTAAGTAGGTAAAGCGAAAGCAGAAACATATAAGCAATGGCGGCACTTCACTCCCAAGGCATCTTTCAAGCAGCTTGCAACTGTAATTTAGAAACAAAGAGAACCAAAATGGTGTAATATTATTGGAACAACAGTCAGGGCCGTATCTAGAGAACTTGGCTCCCAGGGCTAAATTTCAAAATGTGCCCCCCCCTCCTCGACATTCTAAAGTGCATCATTCCCCCAGCTTTTTTTATAATTCTGGTAAAAATGCATCTAATCACTTTGTCTCCATATAAATCATCAGCTAAAAATGTCCCTGCTTTTACATTTAATGTATAGGCACCAGGCTGGTAAAATATAAAACATTAAGGGCTAGATTACAAGTGGATCGCTAATTTATTGCGCGCCCGCAAACTGGCAAATTTCCATACTACCTGGTGGTGGTTAGCAGTACTGTGTGCAGAAAATGTGAGATAAGGAAGGGGTAAGTGGGTACCAAGGCATCTAGAGGAAGTGACATGAGGCTGTTCCCTGCAGTCAGCAACATAGAGAGGTGTGATATATGACTTGGTGGTAAAGTTTAAAAAAAACTAGCGGTGGATGTGAATCATCACAAGTGTGATAATGTGGATTTAACAATTACCTTGCACAGAGGGCTTAGTGGCTCACCACAGTGCACACACACCTCAATGATGTCACCTAGAGCCGGACAACTGTTTTTGAGCTTTGCGGCATGATGGGAGCTGTAGTTACTAATAGAGAACTATATGTCCCAGCATAGGAAGGATACAGATGTTGTGAGTACCCGGTTCGCCCACCCCTAGAGAGTACTCACAAGAAATGGAAGGTAAATCAATCTTCTTTATTCGTTCACACAGGTGTCATCACGAAGAAACAAACTGGATAATCACAGACAAGTAGTGGAAACAGGATATCAGTAAAAATATATTTTTAATTCAACAGATCCCATCTTAAAATCAAAAGCTCTACACGTTTTGGCTGATAAAACAGAGTTTCTCAATAGCAAATAAAATGTTAAAAAGCTGTTAATACTTTTAAATTGCTTTAGAATTTATTATTTAATACTCTAATAATAATAATAATAATAATAATAATAATAAAAAATATACCTTTGCTCACAAAGGTTAACAGGCTAAAAACTCAATTTATGCTTACCTGATAAATGTATTTCTCTTGTGGTGTATCCAGTCCACGGATCATCCATTACTTGTGGGATATTCTCATTCCCACCAGGAAGTTACAAGAGGACACCCACAGCAGAGCTGTAATATAGCTCCTCCCCTAACTGTCATAGCCAGTCATTCGACCGAAAACAAGCCGAGAAAGGAGGAACCATAGGGTGCAGTGGTTACTGTAGTTTAAATTTAAAAATTACCTGCCTTAAAATGACAGGGCGGGCCGTGGACTGGATACACCACAAGAGAAATAAATTTATCAGGTAAGCATAAATTGTGTTTTCTCTTGTAAGGTGTATCCAGTCCACGGATCATCCATTATTTGTGGGATACCAATACCAAAGCTAAAGTACACGGATGAAGGGAGGGACAAGGCAGGAACTTAAATGGAAGGAAACACTGCCTGTAAAACCTTTCTCCCAAATATAGCCTCAGAAGAAGCAAAAGTATCAAATTTGCAAAATTTTTAAAAAGTATGAAGCGAAGACCAAGTCGCTGCCTTGCAAATCTGTTCAAAAGAAGCCTCATTTTTAAAGGCCCAAGTGGAAGCCACAGCTCTAGTGGAATGAGCTGTAATCCTTTCAGGAGGCTGCTGTCCAGCAGTCTCATAGGCTAAGCGGATTAAGCTTCTTAGCCAAAAAGAAGGAGAGGTTGCCGAAGCCTTTTGACCTCTCCTCTGTCCAGAGTAGACAACAAACCAAGCAGATGTTTGACGAAAATCTTTAGTAGCTTGTAAGTAAAACTTTAAAGCACGGACCACGTCCAGATTGTGTAACACAAGGATGGAACAACAATCTCTTGATTGATATTCTTGTTAGATACCACCTTAGGTAAGAACCCAGATTTGGTACGCAGGACTACCTTATCCATATGAAAAATCAGATAAGGAGAATCACATTGTAAGGCAGATAGGTCAGAGACTCTACGAGCCGAGGAAATAGCTACAAAAAAAAAAAAAAAAAAGGACTTTCCAAGATAAAAGCTTGATATCAAAGGAATGAAGAGGTTCAAACGGAACTCCTTGAAGAACCTTAAGAACCAAGTTTAAGCTCCATGGTGGAGCAACAGGTTTAAACACAGGCTTGATTCTAACTAAAGCCTGACAAAATGCCTGAACGTCTGGAACATCTGCCAGACGCTTAACTAGCTGACAATCCTTTTTCCAAACCTTCTTGGAGAAAAGATAATATCCTAGCAATCCTGACCTTACTCCATGAGTAACCCTTGGATTCACACCAATAAAGATATCTACGCCATACCTTATGGTCAATTTTCCTGGTGACAGGCTTTCGTGCCTGTCTTAAGGTATCAATAACTGACTCAGAGAAGCCACGCTTTGATAAAATCAAGCGTTCAATCTCCAGGCAGTCAGCCTCAGAGAAATTAGATTTGGATGGTTGAAAGGACCCTGAAGTAGAAGGTCCTGTTTCAGAGGCAGAGACCATGGTGGAAAGGATGACATGTCCACTAGATCTGCATACCAGGTCCTGCGTGGCCACGCAGGTGCTATCAGAATCACTGATGCTCTCTCCTGCTTGATCTTGGCAATCAGTTGAGGGAGCAGAGGAAACGGTGGAAACACATAAGCCAGGATGAAAGACCAGGGCGCTGCTAGAGCATCTATCAGTGTCGCCTTGGGATCCCTGGACCTGGATCCGTAACACGGAAGCTTGGCGTTCTGGCGAGATGCCATGAGATCCAGTTCTGGTTTGCCCCAACGATGAATCAGTTTTGCAAATACCTCCGGATGTAGTTCCCACTCTCCCGGATGAAAAGTCTGATGACTTAGAAAATCCGCCTCCCAGTGCTCTACACCTGGGATATGGATAGCTGATAGGTGGCAAGAGTGAATCTCTGCCCAGCGAATTATTTTTGAAACTTCTAACATCTCTAGGGAACTTCTCGTTCCCCCTTGATGGTTGATGTAAGCTACAGTCGTGATGTTGTCCCGACTGAAATCTGATGTACCTCAGAGTTGCTAACTGAGGCTAAGCCTGAAGAGCCTTGAATATCGCTCTTAGTTCCATAATATTTAATGGAAGGAGAGACTCCTCCTGAGTCCACGATCCCTGAGCCTTCAGGAAGTTCCAGACTGCACCCCAACCTAGAAGGCTGGCATCTGTCGTCACAATTGTCCAATTTGGCCTGCGAAAGGTCATACCTTTGGACAGATGGACCCGAGAAAGCCACCAGAGAAGAGAATCCCTGGTCTCTTGGTCCAGATTCAGTTGAGGGGACAAATCTGTGTAATCCCCGTTCCACTGACTGAGCATGCATAGTTGCAGCGGTCTGAGATGTAAGCGTGCAAACGGCACTATGTCCATTGCCGCTACCATTAAGCCGATTACTTCCATACACTGAACCACCGAAGGGCTCCGAATGGAATGAAGAACCCGGCAGGAATTTAGAAGCCTTGATAACCTGGACTCCGTCAGGTGAATTTTCATTTCTACAGAATCTATCAGAGTCCCTAGAAAGGAAACTCTTGTGAGTGGGGATAGAGAACTCTTTTCCTCGTTCACTTTCCACCCATGCGACCTCAGAAATGCCAGTACTACGTCCGTATGAGACTTGGCAATTTGGAAGTTTGACGCCTGTATCAGGATGTCGTCTAAATAAGGGGCTACTGCTATGCCCCGCGGCCTTAGGACCGCCATAAGCGACTCTAGAACCTTTGTAAAGATTCTTGGGGCTGTAGCTAATCCCAAGGGAAGAGCTACAACTGGTAATGCCTGTCTTGAAAGGCAAACCTGAGAAACTGATGATGATCTTTGCGTATCGGAATGTGAAGATAAGCATCCTTTAGATCCACTGTAGTCATATATTGACCCTCCTGGATCAGTGGTAGGATGGTACGAATAGTTTCCATCTTGAACGACGGAACTTTGAGGAATTTGTTTAAGATCTTTAGATCCAAAATTGGTCTGAAGGTTCCCTCTTTTTTGGGAACCACAAACAGATTTGAGTGAAAACCCTGTCCCTGTTCCTCCTTTGGAACTGGATGGATCACTCCCATAACTAGGAGGTCTCGTACACAGTGTAAGAATGCCTCTCTCTTTATCTGGTGTGCATATAATTGTGAAAGGTGAAATCTCCCTTTTGGGGGGGAAGCTTTGAAGTCCAGAAGATATCCCTGGGATATAATTTCCAATGCCCAGGGATCCTGAACATCTCTTGCCCACGTGTGGGCGAAGAGTGAAAGTCTGCCCGCTACTAGATCCGTTCCCGGATAGGGGGCCATTCCTTCATGCTGTCTTAGAGGCAGCAGCAGGCTTTTTTACCTGCTTACCTTTTTTCCAGGTCAGGTTTGGTCTCCAGACCGTCTTGGATTGAGCAAAAGTTCCCTCTTGTTTATTATTAGAGGAAGTTGATGCCGCACCTGCCTTGAAGTTTTGAAAGGCACGAAAATTAGACTGTTTGGCCCTAGATTTGGACCTGTCCTGAGGAAGGGCATGACCTTTTCCTCCAGTGATATCAGCAATAATCTCCTTCAACCAGGCCCGAAAAGGGTCTGCCCCTTGAAGGGAATGTTAAGTAGCTTAGCTTTTGAAGTCACGTCAGCTGACCATGATCTAAGCCATAGCGCTCTGCGCGCCTGTATAGCAAAACCAGAATTCTTAGCCGTTAGTTTAGTCAAATGAACAATGGCATCAGAATAAAAGAATTGGCTAGCTTAATTGCTCTAAGTTTGCCAAGTATGTGATTCAATGGAGTCGCTACCTGTAAAGCCTCTTCCAGAGACTCAAACCAGTACGCCGCAGCAGCAGTGACAGGGGCAATGCATGCAAGCGGCTGTAGGATAAAACTTTGTTGAATAAATATTTTCTTAACGTAACCTCTAATTTTTTATCCATTGGATCTAAAAAAAGCACAACTGTCCTCGACAGGGATAGTAGTACGCTTTACTAGGGTAGAAACTGCTCCCTCCACCTTAGGGACTGTCTGCCATAAGTCCTGTGTGGTGGCGTCTATTGGAAACATTTTTCTAAAAATAGGAGGGGAAGAGAACGGCACACCTGGTCTATCCCATTCCTTATTAATAATTTCTTTAAACCTTTTAGGTATTTGGAAAAACATCAGTACACACCGGCACTGCAAAGTATTTATCCAGTCTACACAATTTCTCTGGCACTGCAATGGTATCACATTCATTCAGAGCAGCTAAAACCTCCCTAAGCAACACGCGGAGGTGTTCAAGCTTAAATTTAAATGTAGAAATATTAGAATCAGGTATCTTTCCTGAGTCATTAACATCACCCACTGACTGAAGCTCCCTTTCCTCAGTTTCTGCATATTGTGAGGCAGTATCAGACATGGTTCTTAAAGCGTCAGTATACTCTGCATTTTGTCTCACCCCAGAGCTATCTCGCTTACCTCTAAGTTCAGGTAGTCTGGCTAATACCGCTGACAGTGTATTATCCATGACTGCCGCCATGTCTTGTAAAGTAAACGCTATGGGCGCCCTAGATGTACTTGGCGCCATTTGAGCGTGAGTCCCTTAAGCGGGAGTCAAAGGGTCTGACACGTGGGGAAAGTTAGTTGGCATAACTTCCCCCTCGTCAGATTCCTCTGGTGATACATTTTTTAAAGACAGAAAATTATCTTTATTGCATAAAATGAAATCAGTACATTTGGTACACATTCTAAGAGGGGGTTCCACCATGGCTTTTAAACATAATAAACAAGGAGTTTCTTCTATGTCAGACATGTTTATACAGACTAGCAATGAGACTAGCAAGGTTTGAAAACACTTTAAATCAAGTTAACAAGCAAATACAGGGAGTGCAGAATTATTAGGCAAGTTGTATTTTTGAGGATTAATTTTATTATTGAACAACAACCATGTTCTCAATGAACCCAAAAAACTGATTAATATCAAAGCTGAATATTTTTGGAAGTAGTTTTTATTTTGTTTTTAGTTTTAGCTATTTTAGGGGGATATCTGTGTGTGCAGGTGACTATTACTGTGCATAATTATTAGGCAACTTAACAAAAAACAAATATATCCCATTTCAATTATTTATTTTTACCAGTGAAACCAATATAACATCTCAACATTCACAAATATACATTTCTGACATTCAAAAACAAAACAAAAACAAATCAGTGACCAATATAGCCACCTTTCTTTGCAAGGACACTCAAAAGCCTGCCATCCATGGATTCTGTCAGTGTTTTGATCTCTTCACCATCAACATTGCGTGCAGCAGCAACCACAGCCTCCCAGACACTGTTCAGAGAGGTGTACTGTTTTCCCTCCTTGTAAATCTCACATTTGATGATGGACCACAGGTTCTCAATGGGGTTCAGATCAGGTGAACAAGGAGGCCATGTCATTAGATTTTCTTCTTTTATACCCTTTCTTGCCAGCCACGCTGTGGAGTACTAAGGACACGTGTGATGGAGCATTGTCCTGCATGAAAATCATGTTTTTCTTGAAGGATGCAGACTTCTTCCTGTACCACTGCTTGAAGAAGGTGTCTTCCAGAAACTGGCAGTAGGACTGGGAGTTGAGCTTGACTCCATCCTCAACCCGAAAAGGCCCCACAAGCTCATCTTTGATGATACCAGCCCAAACCAGTACTCCACCTCCACCTTGCTGGCGTCTGAGTCAGACTGGATCTCTCTGCCCTTTACCAATCCAGCCACGGGCCCATCCATCTGGCCCATCAAGACTCACTCTCATTTCATCAGTCCATAAAACCTTAGAAAAATCAGTCTTGAGATATTTCTTGGCCCAGTCTTGACGTTTCAGCTTGTGTGTCTTGTTCAGTGGTGGTCGTCTTTCAGCCTTTCTTACCTTGGCCATGTCTCTGAGTATTGCACACCTTGTGCTTTTGGGCACTCCAGTGATGTTGCAGCTCTGAAATATGGCCAAACTGGTGGCAAGTGGCATCTTGGCAGCTGCACGCTTGACTTTTCTCAGTTCATGGGCAGTTATTTTGTGCCTTGGTTTTTCCACACGCTTCTTGCGACCCTGTTGACTATTTTGAATGAAACGCTTGATTGTTCGATGATCACGCTTCAGAAGCTTTGCAATTTTAAGAGTGCTGCATCCCTCTGCAAGATATCTCACTATTTTTTACTTTTCTGAGCCTGTCAAGTCCTTCTTTTGACCCATTTTGCCAAAGGAAAGGAAGTTGCCTAATAATTATGCACACCTGATATAGGGTGTTGATGTCATTAGACCACACCCCTTCTCATTACAGAGATGCACATCACCTAATATGCTTAATTGGTAGTAGGCTTTCGAGCCTATACAGCTTGGAGTAAGACAACATGCATAAAGAGGATGATGTGGTCAAAATACTCATTTGCCTAATAATTCTGCACTCCCTGTATAAAAAACGGTACTGGGCCTTTAAGAGAAACAAATTTTGTCAGAATTTGAAAAACAGTGAAAAAATGCAGTAAATCAAACAGTGTGTATAATAGGCTAACAGAGCATTGCACCCACTTGCAAATGGATGATTAACCCCTTAGTTCAAAAAACGGATAAAAAAAACGAAATAGACGTTTTTTAACAGTCACAACCAATTGCCACAGCAAGCTGTGGCCCTACCTTCCCCAATAAACGACTTTGGAAAGCCTTTGGGCCCTTTAGAGATGTCCTATAGCATTCAGAGGGCCTTTGAGGGAAGCTGGATGTCACAGTTTGTAATTTCTCCTGTTAAGTGTAGTCAGTCCACGGGTCATCATTACTTCTGGGATATTAACTCCTCCCCAACAGGAAGTGCAAGAGGATCACCCAAGCAGAGCTGCTATATAGCTCCTCCCCTCTACGTCACACCCAGTCATTCTCTTGCACCCAACTAATAGATAGGATGTGTGAGAGGACTGTGGTGATTATACTTAGTTTTTATATCTTCAATCAAAAGTTTGTTATTTTAAAACAGCACCGGAGTGTGTTGTTCCTTCTCAGGTAGAATTTCAAGAAGAATCTACCTGAGTTTTTGGATGATTTTAGCCGGCGTAGCTAAAATTCATTTTGCTGTTCTCGGCCATTCTGAGGAGTGAGGTAAACTTCAGATCAGGGGACAGCGGGCAGGTTCACCTGCAAAGAGGTATGTTGCAGTATATTATTTTCTGAGGAATGGAATTGACTGAGAAAATACTGCCAATACCAATATAATGTAAGTTCAGCCTTAAATGCAGTAGTAGCAACTGGTATCAGGCTGTTTAGGTATATATGTGTACACTTCAGTATTCTGGGGAATGGCACTTCTCTGGGTAATACTATATGCATATAATCTTTAGCCTTACTTGCAGTGGGAACGTCTAGCAACAGGCTGTTTAATGACATTTCATGATATTTGATTTTAAACGTTTTTGCTGGCATGCTAAATTGTTTAAATATCTGAGGTACTGGGTGAAAAATTGTTTTTGGGCACTGTTTTTCCACTTGGCTGTCGTTTATTTTAATTTGAGACGGTTTACTGAACTTCCCTCACTGCTGTGGGTGAGGGTGAGGGGCCTATTTTGGCGCTTTTGCTACGCATCAGAAATTCAGGCAAAAGTCCTTTTCTCTTCCTGCATGATCCGGATCGTCTCTACAGAGCTCAAGGGTCTTCAAAAATTATTTTGAGGGAGGTAATCACTCACAGCAGACCTGTGAGATTGTGCTTTGACTGTGATAAAAAACGTTTATATTTTGTACATTTTTTTCTGCTATTAAGGGTTAGTTATCCATTGCTAATGGGGGCAATCCTTTGCTAAATTTATGCCTTTACTGGGAAAAATCTGATTTTTATAATTTTTCCGGTTCCTTATTATTAAACTGTCATAATTTTTTTCTGTGCTTCTTAAAGGCACAGTGCGTTTTTCATATTACTTGTAATTTGAGTGAAAAGTATTTCCAAGCTTGCTAGTTTAATTGCTAGTTTGTTAAACATGTCTGACTCAGAGGAATATCTCTGTGCTATATGTGCAAAAGCCAAGGTGGAGCCCAATATAAATTTATGTACTAATTGCATTGATGCTACTTTGAATAAGAGTCATTCTGTACAAATTGAACATCATTCACCAAACAACGAGGGGGAAGTTATGCCGACTAACTTGCCTCACGTGTCAGTACCTGCATCTCCCGCTCGGGAGGTGCGTGATATTGTAACGCCGAGTACTTCAGGGCGGCCATTACAAATCACACTATAGGACATGGCTAATGTTATGACTGAAGTTTTGTCTAAATTACCAGAACTTAGAGGTAAGCGAGATCACTCTGGGGTGAGAACAGAGTGCGCTGATAATATTAGGGCCATGTCAGATACTGCGTCACAATTTGCAGAACATGAGGACGGAGAGCTTCATTCTGCGGGTGACGGATCTGATCCAAATAAACTGGATTCAGACATTTCAAATTTTAAGTTTAAGCTGGAAAACCTCCGTGTATTACTAGGGGAGGTCTTAGCGGCTCTGAATGATCGTAACACAGTTGCAATACCAGAGAAAATGTGTAGGTTGGATAAATATTTTGCGGTACCGTCGAGTACTGACGTTTTTCCAATACCTAAGAGACTTACTGAAATTGTTACTAAGGAGTGGGATAGACCCGGTGTGCCTTTCTCACCCCCTCCTATATTCAGAAAGATGTTTCCAATAGACGCCACCACACGGGACTTATGGCAAACTGTCCCTAAGGTGGAGGGAGCAGTTTCTACTTTAGCTAAGCGTACCACTATCCCGGTGGAGGATAGCTGCGCCTTTTCAGATCCAATGGATAAAAAATTAGAGGGTTACCTTAAGAAAATGTTTGTTCAACAAGGTTTTATATTGCAACCCCTTGCATGCATTGCGCCTGTCACGGCTGCAGCAGCATTTTGGTTTGAGTCTCTGGAAGAGACCCTTGAATCAGCTCCATTAGATGAGATTACACACAATCTTAAAACCCTTAAGCTAGCTAATTCATTTATTTCTGATGCCGTAGTACACTTAACTAAATTTACGGCTAAGAATTCCGGATTCGCCATTCAGGCACGCAGAGCGCTGTGGCTAAAATCCTGGTCAGCTGATGTTACTTCTAAATCTAAATTACTTAACATACCTTTCAAAGGGCAGACCTTATTCGGGCCCGGTTTGATGGAAATTATCGCTGACATTACAGGAGGTAAAGGCCATGCCCTGCCTCAAGACAGAGACAAACCTAGGGCTAGACAGTCTAATTTTCGTGCCTTTCGTAACTTCAAGGCAGGAGAAGCATCAACTTCCTCTGCACCAAAACAGGAAGGAGCTGTTGCTCGATACAGACAAGGCTGGAAACCTAACCAGTCCTGGAACAAGGGCAAGCAGGCCAGAAAACCTGCTGCTGCCCCTAAGACAGCATGAAGTGAGGGCCCCCGATCCGGGAACGGATCTATTGGGGGGCAGACTCTCTCTCTTCGCCCAGGCTTGGGCAAGAGATGTCCAGGATCCCTGGGCGTTAGAGATCATATCTCAGGGATATCTTCTGGACTTCAAAGCCTCTCCCCCAAAAGGGAGATTTCATCTTTCAAGGTTGTCAACAAACCAGATAAAGAAAGAGGCGTTTCTACGCTGTGTACAAGATCTTTTACTAATGGGAGTGATCCATCCGGTTCCGCGGTCGGAACACGGACAAGGTTTTTACTCAAATCTGTTTGTGGTTCCCAAGAAAGAAGGAACCTTCAGACCAATCTTGGATTTAAAGATCCTAAACAAATTCCTAAGAGTTCCATCGTTCAACATGGAAACTATTCGGACAATCTTACCCATGATCCAAAAGGGTCAGTACATGACCACAGTGGATTTAAAGGATGCCTACCTTCATATACCGATTCACAAAGATCATTACCGGTATCTAAGGTTTGCCTTCCTAGACAGGCATTACCAGTTTGTAGCTCTTCCATTCGGGTTGGCTACGGCTCCAAGAATCTTCACAAAGGTTCTGGGCTCTCTTCTGGCGGTGCTAAGGCCGCGAGGAATTTCGGTGGCTCCGTACCTAGACGACATTCTGATACAAGCGTCAAGCTTTCAAACTGCCAGGTCTCATACAGAGTTAGTACTGGCATTTCTAAGGTCGCATGGGTGGAAGGTGAACGTAGAGAAGAGTTCTCTCTTACCACTCACAAGGGTTCCCTTCTTGGGGATTCTTATAGATTCTGTAGAAATGAAGATTTACCTGACAGAAGGCAGGTTAACAAAGCTTCAAAATGCTTGCCGTGTCCTTCATTCCATTCAACACCCGTCAGTGGCTCAATGCATGGAGGTAATCGGCTTAATGGTAGCGGCAATGGACATAGTACCCTTTGCACGCCTACATCTCAGACCGCTGCAATTGTGCATGCTAAGTCAGTGGAATGGGGATTACTCAGATTTGTCCCCTACTCTGAATCTGGATCAAGAGACCAGAAATTCTCTTCTATGGTGGCTTTCTCGGCCACATCTGTCCAGGGGGATGCCATTCAGCAGACCAGATTGGACAATTGTAACAACAGACGCCAGCCTACTAGGTTGGGGCGCTGTCTGGAATTCCCTGAAGGCTCAGGGATCATGGACTCAGGAGGAGAGTCTCCTTCCAATAAACATTCTGGAATTGAGAGCAGTTCTCAATGCCCTTCTGGCTTGGCCTCAGTTAACAACTCGGGGGTTCATCAGGTTTCAGTCGGACAACATCACAACTGTAGCTTACATCAACCATCAAGGAGGGACAAGAAGCTCCCTAGCGATGATGGAAGTATCAAAGATAATTCGCTGGGCAGAGTCTCACTCTTGCCACCTGTCAGCGATCCACATTCCTGGAGTGGAAAACTGGGAGGCGGATTTCCTAAGTCGTCAGACTTTTCATCCGGGGGAGTGGGAACTTCATCCGGAGATCTTTGCCCAAATACTTCGACTTTGGGGCAAACCAGAGATAGATCTCATGGCGTCTCGCCAGAACGCCAAGCTTCCTTGTTACGGGTCCAGGTCCAGGGACCCGGGAGCAGTCCTGGTAGATGCTTTGACAGCACCTTGGACCTTCGGGATGGCCTATGTGTTTCCACCCTTCCAGATGCTTCCTCGATTGATTGCCAGGATCAAACAGGAGAGAGCATCGGTGATTCTGATAGCGCCTGCGTGGCCACGCAGGACCTGGTATGCAGATCTAGTGGACATGTCATCCTGTCCACCTTGGTCTCTGCCTCTGAGACAGGACCTTCTAATTCAGGGTCCTTTCAAACATCAAAATCTAATTTCTCTGAAGCTGACTGCTTGGAAATTGAATGCTTGATTTTATCAAAGCGTGGTTTTTCGGAGTCAGTTATTGATACCTTAATACAGGCTAGGAAGCCTGTTACTAGAAAGATTTACCATAAAATATGGCGTAAATACTTACATTGGTGCGAATCCAAGAGTTACTCATGGAGTAAAGTTTGGATTCCTAGGATATTGTCTTTTCTACAAGAAGGTTTAGAAAAGGGTTTATCTGCTAGTTCCTTAAAGGGACAGATCTCAGCTCTGTCCATTCTTTTACACAAGCGTCTGTCAGAAGTTCCAGACGTTCAGGCTTTTTGCCAGGCTTTGGCCAGGATTAAGCCTGTGTTTAAAACTGTTGCTCCACCATGGAGCTTAAATTTAGTTCTTAACGTTTTACAGGGTGTTCCGTTTGAACCCCTTCATTCCATTGATATCAAGCTGTTATCTTGGAAAGTTCTGTTTTTAATGGCTATTTCCTCGGCTCGTAGAGTCTCTGAGTTATCAGCCTTACATTGTGATTCTCCGTATCTGATTTTTCATTCAGATAAGGTAGTTCTGCGTACTAAAGCTGGGTTCTTACCTAAGGTTGTCACTAACAAGAATATCAATCAAGAGATTGTTGTGCCATCATTGTGTCCGAATCCTTCTTCAAAGAAGGAACGACTTCTGCACAATCTAGATGTAGTCCGTGCCCTGAAATTTTATTTACAGGCAACTAAAGATTTTCGCCAAACTTCTTCCCTGTTTGTCGTTTATTCTGGACAGAGGAGAGGTCAAAAAGCTTCTGCTACCTCTCTCCCTTTTTGGCTTCGTAGCATAATACGTTTAGCCTATGAGACTGCTGGACAGCAGCCTCCTGAAAGAATTACAGCTCATTCCACTAGAGCTGTGGCTTCCACTTGGGCCTTTAAGAACGAGGCCTCTGTTGAACAGATTTGCAAGGCTGCAACTTGGTCTTCTCTTCATACTTTTTCCAAATTTTACAAATTTGACACTTTTGCTTCTTCGGAGGCTGTTTTTGGGAGAAAGGTTCTTCAGGCAGTGGTCCCTTCCGTATAAAGATCCTGCCTGTCCCTCCCGTCATCCGTGTACTTTAGCTTTGGTATTGGTATCCCAGAAGTAATGATGACCCGTGGACTGACTACACTTAACAGGAGAAAACATAATTTATGCTTACCTGATAAATTCCTTTCTCCTGTAGTGTAGTCAGTCCACGGCCCGCCCTGTTTTTTATGGCAGGTCTAAATTTTTAAATTATACTCCAGTCACCACTGCACCCTATAGTTTCTCCTTTCTCGTTTGGTTCTTGGTCGAATGACTGGGTGTGACGTAGAGGGGAGGAGCTATATAGCAGCTCTGCTTGGGTGATCCTCTTGCACTTCCTGTTGGGGAGGAGTTAATATCCCAGAAGTAATGATGACCCGTGGACTGACTACACTACAGGAGAAAGGAATTTATCAGGTAAGCATAAATTATGTTTTTAACTGCACCAACTGTAACTTTTATATAACAACAGTGGAAAGCCTCAGGAATCTGTTTCTAGTCAAAATTTAAGCCATCCATGTGGAAAAAACTAGGCCCCAATAAAGTTTTATCACCAAAGCATATATAAAAACGATTAAACATGCCAGCAAACGTTTTATATTGCAATATCATAAGGGTATTACCCCTGGGAGTAAGCATGATACCAGTCGTTATTAAATCACTGTATTCAGACTTAACTTACATTAATCCGGTATCAGCAGCATTTTCTAGTGTTTTCCATCGCTAGAAAAAATTATAACTGCACATACCTGATAGCAGAATAAACTGCACGCCATTCTCTCGCTGAAGTTACCTCATCTGTGTAATCCCCTCAGACATATGTGAGGACAGCAATGGATCTTAGTTACAACCTGCTAAGATCATAGAAACCTCAGGCAGATTCTTCTTCTATTTACTGCCTGAGATAAAATAGCACAACTCCGGTACTATTTAAAAATAACAAACTTTTGATTGAAGAAAATAAACTAGCTATATTTAACCACTCTCTCCTACAATGTCCTTGCTTGTTGAGAGTTGCAAGAGAATGACTGGCTATGACAGTTAGGGGAGGAGCTATATTACAGCTCTGCTGTGGGTGTCCTCTTGCAACTTCCTGTTGGGAATGAGAATATCCCACAAGTAATGGATGATCCTTGGACTGGATACACCTTACAAGAGAAATAGTATACAAAATTATCATAAAACACATTAAGCAAATACAACATAAACATTTCAAATACATTAATTTAGCTAATCAAATGTTAATCCACTTGCCAACTGACCAATTAAAAATTGCTTTGAGGCTGTGTCATTCAGTTCATGTAAGGGACTTACCAGAGCTCAACGCTGCTTTGTGCCGGTCCAGGTAGACGTCAAAATTAAAGTCTTCAGTCTCAGCATGTGGAGGGATGCAGGGACTCTTCTCCTTTAGTTGCAGCAGCAGCAGCAGCTCTTTAGGCACGCTTCCAAGATTTAAATGGGCTACGTCTTAATTACAGGAACTCCCACCTGGAGGACTCAAGTGTGGGCATTCCTATAAAAGCTCACTCAACCTATCACTCTGGGCTGAGTTATTGCCTTTCCTACCTTGTTCCTGGTTACTGAAAACCCAAGTATTCTTACCTGATTCCTGTGTATGCTTACCTTGCTCCAGAGACCAAGCATACTTGCCTTATACCTGTGTATGCTTACCTTGCTCCAGAAACCAAGCATACTTACCTGATACCTGTGTATGCCCCCCTTGCTCCATAGACCAAGCATACTTACCTGATACCTGTGTATGCTCCCCTTGCTCCATAGACCAAGCATACTTACCTGATACCTGTGTATGCTCACCTTGCTCTATAGACCAAGCATACTTAACTTGTACCTGTGTATGCTTACCTTTTTCCAGAGACCAACCATACTTACCTGATACATATGTATGCTCACCTTGCTTTAGAGATCAAGCATACTTACCTGATAATTGTGCATGCTCACCTTTCACCAGAGAACAAGCATACTTACCTGATATCTGTATATGATCACCTTGCTCCAGAGATCAAGCATACTTACCTTGTATCTGCGCATGCTCACCTTGTTCCAGAGTCCAAGCATACTTACCTTGCACCTGCATATGCTCACCTGGTTCTTGAAAGCCAAATAATGTTGCTTGATAGCTTTGTCTCATGTACCTATCTGGATATATTGTACCTGTTGATAACCCTGTGTCTAATATACCAGACCCTCACCCTTACTGCATCATTGTTCATTGGACTTTGCTACTGCAACCTACTTAAGTTTTCTGAGCGCCTAAAAGTAAGGCTAAGGTGATCGAATTGCCTAAAACTGAAAATTAAAGATTTTAAATTAATGAATAATATTAAAAAGAATAACATTTAATCTACTCAAACATAAGAATAAAAATATAAAAAGCCTTAAACATTTATATATATATATATATATATATAAACAGATCGATAATCCAATATATCAACATGGATGCATGTGACAGAATGAGCTCATTACAATCACATTTAAAACCACATAATAAAATCCAGTTCAGACATATGAAGTGTAAGCCTATCCCTCTTAGTAAAAGAATGGGGAATATTTTGTCCATATAAAAGTTCCGTGTTGGATAGATAAATCATTGAAAAGTAATATCCAATGAAAATGGGAAACTGTGAGAAACCCGAGAAAAAACAAATCAACAAAAATATAAAAATATGGAAAAAATTGTGGAAAAATTCCTAGGTGCAAAAAAAATAATAATTATAAGTGCTAGAAAATATATAAAAAATGTATTTGAAAAATGTAAAAAATGTGTGAGGAGTCCCTAATTATAGGGAGGTGGTGTGAGATTTAGTGAATCCTGGTGAGATAAATTCGGAGTTATCCAGAAAACTCTTTCAGTGTACTCTGTAATTCAACCTAAAAGCAAAAAGAATACAATAGTGCAATAATGCTATAGAACAATGTGTAATATTAGAAATAGGCTTACCATATACTGCATTTCAGCCTTCTAATAGGCCTTTATCAAGACTAAATATGGTTTGTACTGGTAGCCTTTTTATATGAAATGTGGTCATTGACCAGTTGATCTTGATGCCGAATTCTTGGGGCGTGCTCTAATGACGTATTTCCTGTGAGACTCATTTACAGAGGGAAATCATGGCGACCGGAAGTGACATCATCATAACACCTTCACTTCCGGTTTCATTATAGGCACATTCCTCCCCGTTATCTGTTTGATATCAGACTCGTTGGTAAAGGGAGATCGTGACGACCGGAAGTGACATCGCCATAGTGCCGTCACATACAATATGATCGTACACAATGACATTTTCATAAACAACGACTCTAACAGCTGTAAAACCTGTAGACCAATCATGAGCAATATGAGGCAAACAGTGACAGTTGATTGGCTTAGTCCACATAAGGATTCGGATTGACTCTAACGAATGATTGACAAACCTATCCGTCCTATCCGTATGGCAATCGCATCTTAACAGGATCCAATGCGAGCAAGGAGGTGGGGCAAATATCACTATAACACGCTCCAGAACCGGCCGGCCTGTACCCCTCTGAGAAAGCATTTAGTGAAACGAGTTAGAGGCACTTTTTTCACAGTGGGCATAGTCGATCGTTTTAGACCTCTTACCAGGATGTGCTTGTAATTATATTTGTTCTCCACTGAATACTTATTCATCTCACATAAAAAAGTCAGTATAAAAGTAATTAAGTTCCCACTATATAGAAGGAACTTTAACTAGCTTAGCTATTTAATAGTGTTCTTTATTTGCTCTAATTAACCTATACATTTCTGGGGATTAGTTAGCATTAACCGTTGAGCCACTTGGCTTTAGCTATACAACTATCACAGACTTTTCATTTTACTGATCAGTGGAGATGATTTCACGTATTAGATATATAAGCATTATCCTTGGTTTATGCTACTTTTAACTTGTGTGTGTGTGCGAATGTACGCAACATAAAAATATGGTACAAACCCTGATTTACAATGCATATAACACAATTTAAAACCTTCATTTAATGCTTAGTTCCTGTTATTGCCATTTTATGGTATACACTCGGCTCCCCAACCCGGCCCCAGCCGCGGACCACGCTGGGGGGACCCACAATGCTATCCCTTATCTTTCAGAAACTGGGGCTACATGCATAGTATATATCCCTTTTACAAGTGTAAAAGTATGTCCCCCAAGGAGCCACCCCCTAAACCACACAGAAAACATACAAAATTATAAAAGGGCATTAATGCTGTTATTGTGCCTCTTTCAGGCTGTCAATGTGTGTCAGTGACGTGCAGTGACGTCAGAGGATGGTGAGGCAGGGGCTAAGATACGCCTTCATTCTTTAGATATCCTTTGTTGAAGAAATAGCAATGCACATGGGTGAGCCAATCACATGAGGTATCTATGTGCAGCCACCAATCAGCAGCTACTGAGCATATTTAGATATGATTTTCAACAAAGGACATCAAAAGAATAAAGAAAATTAGATATTAGATGTAAATTGGAAAGTTATTTAAATTTGCATATGGGTTTCATGTCCCTTTAAATGGTGTCTTGGAAAACTGGTCAACTTAGTAAACATCTGATTTTAGTCTAAAAGGATTGTGACAGAAACACTTGCCAGATAACACAATGCTTGCTCTGATTATGAGATCTAGAAATCCATGCCCATTAAAATATGTTTAAAACATACATTTTACTTTAATGCTGCAAATTATGCTTATAGATTCTTTCATTACATAAGGGATGAGAGTCAGAGGGGGAGGAAGAGAGACAGAGAGAGAAAGAGACCATGGGGAGAACAACACATAAGGAGAGAGATGGATAGATAGAGAGAGAGACACACACACACACACACACACACACACACACAAGGGGGGGAGGGACCACAGCATTTTAAAGTAATAAAACAGCAGAGCTACAGAGAGATCAGAAAATTAGTCTATAATTTAGTGTGAAGTACAGAGGCAAGCTGCTAAATTAGTGGGTGTAAAGTTTGAGTAAACAAAATACAAAAACGACCCTGCTGTAAAAGAGTAAACAAACACTAAACCACATTCATTAAATTATCATTTTAACTAACAGAATCTTTCAGTAAAATCTTACTTTAATAAGATGTGGGTGAAACACTGCTCTCTGTGCCTCTCTCCTGCTCTGTAAGGATTCAGGAAGTGACAGTGGCACATTCCACTGCACTTAGAGGGGAAGAACAGAACTCTCTTTTTCACTTTAGCAAAGCTAGCAGGTTCACAGGACAGCAACAAAATATATGAAAGTTGTTTTTTTGTGTTTTTGTTTTGTTTTATATGATTTAACATCCAGCCCCAACCCTATGCTCCACTTACTAATGCCTCTCACTGGATTGGTTCAGCCCAAATAGGACTGCCTCAAATAAGCAGTTAATGAGCCATGCAATGATCTTAACCACTTGCATCCAGTAGATGGCGCAGCATGTTGTGTAATGGTGGGCAGACCTGATTGTGCCTCTTCATTGCACAACATATAGCTGTGAGAAAAAAAAATGCTGGGGGAAAAAATTTACAATTTTTTTTTTAAAGCCAATAAAAAAATATATATTTTTGCCCATATGAGAGGTGAAGCACTGCCTCACCTGCCTCTAGTGACTGCACATCACTGATGTGTGTATACTTCTAAAACCTTTCTGTACTTTATATAACGCAAAAATAGGAATGCCTGGAACCAGATAATTCAGGACTAAGAAAAGTAGGGATGTGCTAATACATAAGCTTACTCTAATATCTTATAAACACACAGGCTCTTTAAAAAAAGAAAAGGGAAAACATATAAAAGGTGAAACTATTAACATTTTTGAGCCAACAATATTGAAATATATAGGACAATACCAAGCTATCCTCCAGCTGGCTTTAAAGAGCCCCAACAGTGATCAATGCTAAACTGTTTATTAGGGTTCCTTTTTTCTGGGCAAAAAGGCACGTCCCCCAGCATCTGAAAATTCACAACTGTAGTATATGGTCTGTCCTCCACCGGCATGAAGAACCGGGAGCCGCCTTTGCTCTCGCTGCTAAACCCTTCCTCCATGCAATGCACATCAAACACCAGCACCGCGCCGGTTGAAGCAATAAACTTCTTAGGATCTTTTAGAGCTGTTGCGTGGTGAACACTTTCGGCTGGCTTTTGCTTAGACAGCAAATCCTCATGCTGGGACAAGTTGGAGTTTAGATGCTTATCTACCTTTGGAGATCTAATTTTCATCCGAGAAGATTTCATGCGAGGCGGGACCTGTGAAGGTGTTGCTATATCTGGAGAGATCTCTGTTCTGCTCAGGAGGGAAGAGACCACGGGGGCACCCTTTGCCGCGATCCCATCCACCATATCTGTTGTCTCCGCCTCTTCCAACTTGCTCCCTGTGTTGGACTTAAACGGTTGTAAATTTATTAGAAAGTCCCATGGAGCCCTCTGTAATAAATCTTGAAAGCAATGTTCCATCTTGTCCAGGAAGTCATCTATATGAGATGCGTAGCTGGGTTCTTTCTCGTCGGCCATATTTGTTATGTATTAATAAATGTCCTAGTATACTTGATCTCTTTATAATAAAAAGAGTCTGCTTACTCTGTTGTTCCGTGTGATTATAAATAAACTTGCTGAGTCCAGTCCTGACAGGAAACCTCGGAAGACCGAGGGGGGTAGCGTTGCCTGTCGTGAGCCGCCGCTCCAGGCCTTTACTGACCGATCTTGCACTCCAGCTTCAAAAATACAGCGACTAGCTTAGATTGTTATATTCTATCCACCAGGCCAGTAAAACTGGTTGCTTTATATTGTTTGTGCACTGTGTTAGCTATCCTACACCGGCGGTTTGCTAGATATTCAGCAGGAGCAATAAGAAGGTGCGACCGTCCACAGTCGCTGTTCGTACACGCCCCCCGGCCCATTTTGTTTTTAATTTGGGGATTTCTAAGTCTTTTAGATGAGTTTCCAGGAGAAAGACAATGCTCAGGTTTTGTTTACCCAAATTTTTAATTATGAGTTTTAGTTTAACCGGGGAAGTAACCCCCCTATGTTCCAGGAGAGGATGTTTAATTTTCTCTGTTAGTCATTAAGGCCATATTACCTCAACCTCACATATACCCTCCGTGGGTGGTGCAATGCATAGAGAGGGGGACAGCCAACCCAGGGAAAATTTAAAAAAAAAAAAAAATAATAAAAAAAATATATATAT
Source organism: Bombina bombina (assembly GCF_027579735.1). Lineage (NCBI taxonomy): Eukaryota > Metazoa > Chordata > Amphibia > Anura > Bombinatoridae > Bombina > Bombina bombina. The sequence continues at coordinate 874,586,534 of NC_069500.1, forward strand.
ATATAAGTACATTTGTGTTTATATCTCCTACTTTGTATATTCCTCCTACACTTATCAATGAACCATATTTCAAAATGCATTTTAATGCAATTAAATCTTCCCATCAAAGTTCTAGGTAAACCTGTACTCTATTTATGATTTCGTCCTATATCACCTACTTTGGTGGCTAAAAATAATTTAGCTTCACTAGCTTCCAAGAATGTATGTCTATTACCATTTTCCTCCACTATGACTTTTGCTGGGTAAAGCAAACGTGCATTCAACCCCCTTTTCATCATCATTGTACATAGTGGGGCCATTAGCTTCCTTTTCTGTACAGTCTCGCTAGAGAAATCTTAAAACAATAGGAGATTTTACCTCCTATCTTAAGTTCCTCTAATTTCCTATACAGCCTTAGCATTTCTACCTTGTCTTGGAATCTTAACAACTTAAAAATACAAGTTCTAGGTGTTGTAGCAGCATTGTTTTCCATAAATCTCTTCAGGCCTATTCTATGGGCTCTTTCTACATCTAAAGGGAGAAGATCAGGGGAAAATCCTAGGATTTGCGGCACTACCTTACTCGTAAACTCCATTAAATCAGCATATTCTTGAGTTTCTGGTAGCCCTACTATTCTTAAATTATTTAGTCTGGAGCGATCTTCCAGATCCTCCAGGCAATCTTGTATAATTTGTAATTTAGATACTTGTGATGTTAAAATTACTTCCTGTGTATTGACTAAATCTTTCAGATCAGAGATCCTATTTTCTGCCTCTGTCATTCTCTTTGCAAATTGTTTCACCTCGGCATTTAATGTAGTTAATTCTACAGAAATACCTGCTAGCTCCTTTTTTATCAAGTCAAACTGTGGAGTGAAAATATTACTTAATTGAGATACTAAAACTTGAGTATCAACAGGGGAGGGGTATATATCAGCTAAATCAGAGTAGTATCTGTGATCCTGTTTTTCTTTTTCTTTTGATTTGACAGGCATTGTGGGTGAATGTTGCTTCACCTGTGTTATGAATTTTTCCATAAAAAAAAGACAGGGTACTACTTGTGTAATGTGAATTGGTGTACTAAACAATTGAAAATCTGTGCAGACTTTTTTTTGTGTTTGTCAGCAGTCCCCTGCATGCTATAGGACATCTCTGAAGGGCTCTAAAGGCTTCAAAAGTCGTTTATTGAGGAAGGTAGGGCCACAGCTGAGCTGTGGCAGTTGTTGTGACTGTTTAAAAAACGTTTAATTCGTTTTTTTTATCCGTTTTTTGCATTAAGGGGTTAATCATCCATTTGCAAGTGGGTGCAATGCTCTGCTAACCTATTACATACACTGTAAAAATTTCGTTTGAATTACTGCCTTTTTTCACTGTTTTTCAAATTTTGACAAAATTTGTTTCTCTTAAAGGCACAGTAACATTTTTTATATTTGCTTGTTAACTTAATTTAAAGTGTTTTCCAAGCTTGCTAGTCTCATTGCTAGTCTGTATAAACATGTCTGACATAGAGGAAACTCCTTGTTCATTATGTTTAAAAGCCATGGTGGAACCCCATATGAGAATGTGTACTAAATGTATTGATTTCACTTTAAACAATAAAGATCAGCTTTTATCTTTAAAAAATGTATCACCAGAGGAATCTGACGAGGGGGAAGTTATGCCAACTAACTCTCCCCACGTGTCAGACACTTTGACTCCCGCTCAAGGGACTCATGCTCAATTGGCGCCAAGTACATCAAGGACGCCCATAGCGATTACTTTACAGGACATGGCGGCAGTCATGGATAATACACTGTCAGCGGTATTAGCCAGACTACCTGAATTTAGAGGAAAGCGTGATAGCTCTGGTTTTAGGCGTAATACAGAGCATACAGACGCTTTAAGAGCCATGTCTGATACTGCCTCACAATATGCAGAAGCTGAGGAAGGAGAGCTTCAGTCTGTGGGTGATGTCTCTGACTCAGGGAAACCTGATTCTGATATTTCTACTTTCAAATTTAAGCTTGAGAACCTCCGTGTTTTGCTTAGGGAGGTTTTAGCTGCTCTGAATGACTGTGACACAATTGCAGTGCCAGAGAAATTGTGCAGACTGGATAAATACTTTGCAGTGCCGGTGTGTACTGAGGTTTTTCCAATACCTAAAAGGTTTACAGAAATTATTAATAAAGAGTGGGATAGACCCGGTGTGCCATTTTCCTCCCCTCCTATTTTTAGAAAAATGTTTCCCATAGACGCCACCACACGGGACTTATGGCAAACGGTCCCTAAGGTGGAGGGAGCAGTTTCTACTTTAGCAAAGCGTACTACTATCCCTGTCGAGGACAGTTGTGCTTTTTCAGATCCTATGGATAAAAAATTAGAGGGTTACCTTAAGAAAATGTTTATTCAACAAGGTTTTATCCTGCAGCCCCTTGCATGCATTGCTCCTGTCACTGCTGCTGCGGCGTTCTGGTTTGAGTCTCTGGAAGAGGCTTTACAGACAACGACTCCTTTGGAGGACATACTTAACAAGCTTAGAGCACTTAAGCTAGCTAATTATTTTGTTTCTGATGCCATTGTTCATTTGACTAAACTAACGGCTAAGAATTCTGGATTTGCCATCCAGGCGCGTAGGGCGCTATGGCTCAAATCTTGGTCAGCTGACGTGACTTCAAAGTCTAAACTACTCAACATTCCCTTCAAGGGGCAGACCCTATTCGGGCCTGGTTTGAAGGAAATTATTGCTGACATTACTGGAGGTAAAGGTCATGCCCTTCCTCAGGACAGGTCCAAATCAAGGGCCAAACAGTCTAATTTTCATGCCTTTCGAAACTTCAAGGCAAGTGCAGCATCAACTTCCTCTGCTACAAAACAAGAGGGAACTTTTGCTCAGTCCAAGACGGCCTGGAAACCTAACCAGTCCTGGAACAAAGGCAAGCAGGCCAAAAAGCATGCTGCTGCCTCTAAGACAGCATGAAGGAATGGCCCCCTATCCGGTAACGGATCTAGTAGGGGGCAGACTTTCTCTCTTCGCCCAGGCGTGGGCAAGAGATGTTCAGGATCCCTGGGCGTTGGAGATTATATCACAGGGGTATCTTCTGGACTTCAAGGCTTTTCCTCCACAAGGGAGATTTCACCTTTCACGATTATCTGTCAACCAGATAAAGAAAGAGGCATTCTTACACTGTGTGCAAGACCTCCTAGTTATGGGAGTGATCCATCCAGTTCCAAAGGAGGAACAGGGACAGGGATTTTACTCAAATCTGTTTGTGGTTCCCAAAAAAGAGGGAACCTTCAGACCAATCTTGGATCTAAAGATCTTAAACAAATTCCTCAGAGTTCCATCATTCAAAATGGAAACTATTCGGACCATCCTACCTATGATCCAGGAGGGTCAATATATGACTATGGTGGATCTAAAGGATGCTTACCTTCACATTCCGATACACAAAGATCATCATCGGTTCCTAAGGTTTGCCTTTCTGGACAGGCATTACCAGTTTGTGGCTCTTCCCTTCGGGTTAGCTACAGCCCCAATAATTTTTACAAAGGTTCTGGGGGCGCTTCTGGCGGTCCTAAGGCCGCGGGGCATAGCAGTGGCCCCTTATCTAGACGACATCCTGATACAGGCGTCAAATTTCCAAATTGCCAAGTCCCATACGGACATAGTTCTGGCATTTCTGAGGTCGCACGGGTGGAAAGTGAACGAGGAAAAGAGTTCTCTATCCCCACTCACAAGAGTCTCCTTCCTAGGGACTCTGATAGATTCTGTAGAAATGAAAATTTACCTGACGGAGTCCAGGCTATCAAAACTTCTAAATTCTTGCCGTGTTCTCCATTCTATTCCGCTCCCTTCAGTGGCTCAGTGCATGGAGGTAATCGGCTTAATGGTAGCGGCAATGGACATAGTTCCGTTTGCGCGCCTACATCTCAGACCGCTGCAACTATGCATGCTCAGTCAGTGGAATGGGGATTACACAGATTTGTCCCCTCTACTAAATCTGGATCAAGAGACCAGAGATTTTCTTCTCTGGTGGCTATCTCGGGTCCATCTGTGCAAAGGTATGACCTTTCGCAGGCCAGATTGGACAATTGTAACGACAGATGCCAGCCTTCTAGGTTGGGGTGCAGTCTGGAACTCCCTGAAGGCTCAGGGATCGTGGACTCAGGAGGAGAAACTCCTTCCAATAAATATTCTGGAATTGAGAGCGATATTCAATGCTCTTCAAGCTTGGCCTCAGTTATCAACTCTGAGGTTCATCAGATTTCAGTCGGACAACATCACGACTGTGGCTTACATCAACCATCAAGGGGGAACAAGGAGTTCCCTAGCGATGTTAGAAGTCTCCAAGATAATTCGCTGGGCAGAGAGACACTCTTGCCACCTCTCAGCGATCCATATCCCAGGTGTAGAGAACTGGGAGGCGGATTTTCTAAGTCGTCAGACTTTTCATCCGAGGGAGTGGGAACTCCATCCGGAGGTGTTTGCTCAATTGATTCATCGTTGGTGCAAACCAGAACTGGATCTCATGGCGTCTCGCCAGAACGCCAAGCTTCCTTGTTAAGGTTCCAGGTCCAGGGACCCAGAAGCGACGCTGATAGATGCTCTAGCAGCTCCTTGGTCTTTCAACCTGGCTTATGTGTTTCCACCGTTTGCTCTGCTCCCTCGACTGATTGCCAAAATCAAACAGGAGAGAGCATCAGTGATCTTGATAGCACCTGCGTGGCCACGCAGGACCTGGTATGCAGACCTAGTGGACATGTCATCCTTTCCACCTTGGACTCTGCCTTTGAGACAAGACCTTCTACTACAAGGTCCTTTCAATCATCCAAATCTAATTTCTCTGAGACTGACTGCCTGGAGATTGAACGCTTGATTTTATCAAAGTGTGGCTTCTCCTAGTCAGTCATTGATACCCTAATACAGGCAAGAAAGCCTGTCACCAGGAAAATCTACCATAAGATATGGCGTAAATATCTTTATTGGTGTGAATCCAAGAATTACTCATGGAGTAAGGTTAGGATTCCCAGGATATTGTCTTTTCTCCAAGAGGGTTTGGAAAAAGGATTATCAGCTAGTTCCTTAAAGGGACAGATTTCTGCCCTGTCTATTCTTTTGCACAAGCGTCTGGCAGATATTCCAGACGTTCAGGCATTTTGTCAGGCTTTGGTTAGAATCAAGCCTGTGTTTAAACCTGTTGCTCCTCCATGGAGCTTAAATTTGGTTCTTAAAGTTCTTCAAGGGGTTCCGTTTGAACCTCTTCATTCCATAGATATTAAACTTTTATCTTGGAAAGTTCTTTTTTTGATGGCTATTTCCTCGGCTCGTAGAGTCTCCGAGTTATCTGCTTTACAATGTGATTTTCCTTATCTGATCTTCCATGCATATAAGGTAGTTCTGCGTACAAAACCTGGGTTTTTGACTAAGGTGGTATCTACTAAGAATATCAATCAAGAGATTGTTGTTCCATCATTGTGCCCTAATCCTTCTTCAAAGAAGGAACGTCTATTACACAATCTTGACGTGGTTCGTGCTTTAAAGTTTTACTTACAAGCTACTAAAGATTTTCGTCAAACATCTGCTTTGTTTGTTGTTTACTCTGGACAGAGGAGAGGTCAAAAGGCTTTGGCAACCTCTCTTTCCTTTTGGCTAAGAAGCATAATACGCTTAGCCTATGAGACTGCTGGACAGCAGCCCCCTGAAAGGATTACAGCTCATTCTACTAGAGCTGTGGCTTCCACTTGGGCCTTTAAAAATGAGGCTTCTGTTGAACAGATTTGCAAGGAGGCGACTTGGTCTTTGCTTCATACTTTTTCAAAATTCTACAAATTTGATACTTTTGCTTCTTCGGAGGCTATTTTTGGGAGAAAGGTTCTACAGGCAGTGGTACCTTCCGTTTAAGTACCTATCTTGTCCCTCCCTTCATCCGTGTACTTTAGCTTTGGTATTGGTATCCCACAAGTAATGGATGATCCGTGGACTGGATACACCTTACAAGAGAAAACACAATTAATGCTTACCTGATAAATGTATTTCTCTTATGGTGTATCCAGTCCACGGCCCGCCCTGTCAGTTTAAGGCAGGTCAAAATTTTGATTTAAACTACAGTCACCTCTGCACCCTATGGTTTCTCCTTTCTCGGCTTGTTTCGGTCGAATGACTGGATATGGCAGTTAGGGGAGGAGCTATATAGCAGCTCTGCTGTGGGTGTCATCTTGCAACTTCCTGTTGGGAAGGAGAATATCCCACAAGTAATGGATGATCCGTGGACTGGATACACCACAAGAGAAATAAATTTATCAGGTAAGCATAAATTGTGTTTTTTTTTTCTCTATTCCCCCCCCCCCTTCTTCAAAATTCAGAACAGGGAAATAATGTATTAACAAGACACCAAAAATACATATTCTCTTACATCATCACACACTGCTTTACATTGGTTTTGCATAAGTTTCAAATTTGTCATATATTTAAACAGCCAATGGCAACCTTTTCAGTCCCCAAGAAAACCTCTAGTTCTTAACCAGATATATAACCTTATAACCGCTTAATAACTGTGACTTGTAACAACAAAACTCTATTGTACTGCACTATACAATGACTAATATTAATATAATACTATCTATGCAGTACTTTCATTTATTCCAAAAACAGTGGGTCAGCATTAGGCTGCTGTATAGGGAAACGACAGTTCCTCCAGTGGTAGTTTGCCGGTCCTCTAGGGTTATGATCTTTTATACATTCCTCTGGAAACAAGAATAGCCCTTTCCTTTATGAACAAACTGCAAGTAGGGAATTCAGTCTTTTATGTAAGAGTCAAGAACATATCCAAAACATAATCCCCTTC